>NC_134409.1:25597470-25858275 GCF_038048845.1 Mixophyes fleayi | reverse complement strand
GTGGATTTATTAGTAATCAGCACTGTGGTCCCCAGCAGGGATACCTGCGCATACAGCAGGCTTGCAGTTGACATTTACATCAGAACATAATTTGCAGACTTGTCTTCCTGCTCATACCGGTGTATACGCCTTGTGCTGTATGGTTTATGTTTTCTTAAACTCAGTGCAATGGTTATAGGTTTTTAACCTTGCGTGCCTTGTAGAAAGATGTATGCATGCTGCTTGTAATAGAGCTTCTATTAGCGTTCACAGAATAAACAATTAGGGTTACGTATGCCCTGCTCCTGCACAATAGCGTTGTTACCTATGGCGGCCAGCTACTGGACACAGTATTATTGGAAACTGGCTGAACAACTGCTGACAAATCACAGGTGAGTGAGCGATAACTTTTTTTATTTTATAACAGCAGTTCATGCAGTTTTATAAAATATTAGTAAAGCCCACTATGTAATCTTTGGGCAGCACGGTGGCTTAGTGGTTAGCACTTCTGCCTCACAGCACTGGGGTTGAGAGTTCAATTCCCAACCATGTCCTTATCTGTGTGGAGTTTGTATGTTCTCCCCGTGTTTGCGTGGGTTTCCTCCCACACTCCAAAAACATACTGGTAGGTTAATTGGCTGTTATTAAATGGAACTTGGTCTGTCTGTCTCTGTCTGTCTCTGTCTGTCTCTGTCTGTCTCTGTCTGTCTCTGTCTGTCTCTGTCTGTCTCTGTCTGTCTCTGTCTGTCTCTGTCTGTCTCTGTCTGTCTCTGTCTGTCTCTGTCTGTCTCTGTCTGTCTCTGTCTGTCTCTGTCTGTCTCTGTCTGTCTCTGTCTGTCTCTGTCTGTCTCTGTCTGTCTCTGTCTGTCTCTGTCTGTCTCTGTCTGTCTGTCTCTGTCTGTCTCTGTCTGTCTCTGTCTGTCTGTCTCTGTCTGTCTCTGTCTGTCTGTCTCTGTCTGTCTCTGTCTGTCTCTGTCTGTCTGTCTCTGTCTGTCTCTGTCTGTCTCTGTCTGTCTGTCTCTGTCTGTCTGTGTCTGTCTCTGTCTGTCTGTCTCTGTCTGTCTGTCTGTCTCTGTCTGTCTGTCTGTAAACTCCAGTGGGGCAGGGACTGATGTGAGGGCGTTCTCTGTACAGCGCTGCGGAATTAGTGGCGCTATATAAATAGCTGCTGCTCATAATGATGTACTCATCACTTCAAGCCAGTTTGTTAGTGCTCTGTTTTTTTTTTTTTTTGGCTAGAAATAATGTGTTCTTATAGCCACAATATCCCCGGTCAGTTGGCTACATCCCTTGTGATACCCTTTACCCTTTCAGTGGCTGGCTTGGTTGAGGCCTTTCGCAACCCTCAGACCATTCTTGTGAAGTTCTTACTGCTGCATATTATAATGAATCACAAAACGACTGCACACAACTTATTTAAGTGTTCAGTCCTTAGCAATGTGTTCGCGATGCACTAGGGTTAAGCAGGTTTTTGATGTTTTCTTGCATGAGAATAGGTGAATCTACCAATAAACAAATTATTCTGATATTGATGTATGTGAAATCTGGTTTACTGCCATAGCAATGATCCGCACAGGTTCAGTGCCCAAGGACGTTTTCATAGTAGGATATTGTATTGTAGCCATTTTAATTTAAAAAGTAAAAATAAAATTGTAGAGGCGTAAGAAAGATAATTTGTTGAAATATAGTTTTTGGTTAAAATAAGCAAGTATTCTACCATATATGAGGATTCTGTTACAGAGCCTTGTCCTGAATTACTTGGGCTCATCATTTTTTGTTTTCTATTTATTATATCTCTAACTGTTTTGTAAAATGTGTAAGTTCTGTATGGTATATTCTTCCTTTTATACCACAACAGCAGCATGTTGGAACCTTACGTACACCAAATATACCGCAAACTATGGAGCATATTCAATTTGGCGCCAGGTGCCGCAGTGTTTTGACTATAATCTTCACTGATTTTCTCTCGTGAACCATAGAGGAGCGCAGAAAAACGAGCGACGTTTCCTTACCATACTAGGCTGCAATATGCGCATCCGAGCATGGATGCTATGTTCAGCGGCACCGCGGCCTGAATTGAATCTGCCCGTAAGTGGTCAGAGGATGGAATTACTATGTGCATGAGTGTTTATAGATATGGTTTTGCTCTTCCCTTGTATGTGTAATAATTCATTTCAGGCAGCATTGTTTTACTTCTTGAAAACAGGAACCTGAGCCTCTCGCTCCTTTCAGAGTGTGTTTCTGTGTGAGAGGAGTAGAACTTAGCTCTATGTTGGCTCCAACTTCTGAATTTGTCTTTCCGCCACTTTAGGCCAATGACGTTTGTCGTCTGCCTGAACTGGCACGATGTAGAAAGCAGGAGTCGGGGCCAACATAGGGCAATGCTTGTGGCCAATCTTGTACGTAGGACCCTCGGTGGTGGGATTATGCACCCCTACGTCGCAGAGGAGACGGAAACCTGGGGGTTAATGTTATTGACGTAAAGACATGCAATGGGGGTCAGAGTTGACTTAAAATATAACAACTGGGAAGGTGGAATTGTCCTTTTAAGCTAATAACTGCAGTGGGGCTGTTAAGATTTAGTGACCACTCTTTGTAATTGAATGTTTTCACCAGCAAACCTTGGTCATATAGTTGCAAGATAGTTGACCGTAACTCCAGGACTAGAGCAAGTTTATTACTTGATTTTGTGAAATTACTTCAAACTGCTCTTTAAATTGTAAATTTCGATGTTTTCCTGATATGCTTGACCAGCGAGGATTTAATTTAAAACACTGGTTTAATCAGACATGTTGAACAGTTGTGTCCCTTCCTTTTTAGCGTATTGTATTTCACAAGACGGCTTCCCATACACGCTGAAGACACAATATTTACTCCTTGTATCAATGTTGTTCAGCATTAAAACAAGGTTCTTTATTTTCTTTGACAGTCGATAAAAATAAAATCTACATTTACAACAGCAAAGCTGTCCCCACATAGGGCGTAGTATAATTCAATTAAAGGCTCTGCTTTGTTTAATGAGTTCTGCAGCATATGCATTACTGATCAATGGCCAGCAGACTCTCTGGACCCATACTTTAGCAATGATTGATTTATTCTTGTTTATTATTAGTGAGGATCATTGTCCCACACCGCCTCCACTTCTCCCGTTTTATTTATCTCATCTTACACTGATTTAAAGAGACCCTGTTAACAACTGTTCTGCAGTGCTCCTGTAGTTTGTCTCATTGTGTTACCCTGTCTTCTGTTCTCAATCAGAATGTTTTTCATTTAGCACTTATTTTAGATTTAAGGGACCGTGTAAGTATATAACGTTGCCAATATACAACAGTTATGCATATTTTTTTAAGTTTATAATTATCTGAAAAACGAGTCAAGAGGGGCCTCCTAAATTCAGTGTGAGGTCCTGCTGGGCACTCTTCCAGGTATTGCTGAATCTGGTACGCAAAATTTCGTTGTGAAGAATTGACTTGGTCCTTTAGAGTCTTGATTGTAGGTGACTTATCTGAATAGACAATCAATTCAACCTTAAACAATAAGTGTAATATACAATCATTACTTACAACACGTGCATAATTACTACTGCCCATTCACAATGTAACACACAGTACATGCTCTATGAAGTTTAATGCAGGAGAATTCCCCATGACTGCTCTATTTTTTTGTCTCCTGTTTAAATGCAGTTTACGTTGAGTACTTACAGGTAGCTTAATAGTGATTTGAAATTGGATTGAGCTGCAGCACCTCTTTCTTTGAATAATTTTTGTTCAAGCATAATTCAGGGTTTTGAGCAAAGTGATTTAACGGTAAAATCAAACACAGATCCTCACTACTTTTACAAAGGAGAAAGCGCAATGTTTTTTTTGTAGATGTAAAATGTGAGAAGTAAAAGAAATGTGAAGCATTAACAAACGGTACAACTTTCCCAGAAACGCTACAAAAAAATATGCAAGCGTATTACATAAAGTAGGAATTCTAACAAAACGTAGAGCAGTTTTCTTATGTCATTTACCACATTCTTAACATATTATGCTCTTGGCTGCTTTCCACACACGTGGACTTTAGCAATAAAGCTTCAATTATTTTAAATAATCCAGGTAAATGTATTCCCTGAAACCCGGTCTCCCACGTAGCTCTATTTGCATTGCTCAAACAATTCTAATATGTAATCTCCCAATAATAAGCGATCACCTGAGCTTTTGATATTAATCATATTCTTTAGCATAGGTTGAATCTGATTCTCCCCACACAAGTATTGCTTGTGATAGCTGCTCTCAGCTGTTCAACCTATCCCAGGTTATCCCTAGGTAAAGCTCTATAATTGGCTGATTACATAAGCCACACATCTTGCATTTAGTTTGACCTCTTTTTCTGAGTTCTTTGCTTACAAGTTTGCTGCCTTAGGGTATAGCGTAAGCAGGGCCAGTGCTAGGGTCCACGGCGCCCTGGGCATTTTTAAAAAAGCGGCGCCGTGGACCCTAGCTCCCTCCTCCCTCCTCTCCGTACCTTGTCTCGCCACCGCCGCCTCTCTGCTCCGTCTCCTCCCCTCCACTCACTGACACTAGTAAGTGGAGGAGAGGAGACGGAGCAGAGAGGCGGCGGTGGTGACAAAATAGCCTCTTCCGCCCTCCCCGTGCATCTGATGCTGTGCGGCGGCCGTGACAGATATGGTCAGCG
The DNA here is from genome assembly GCF_038048845.1 of Mixophyes fleayi. NCBI lineage: Eukaryota > Metazoa > Chordata > Amphibia > Anura > Limnodynastidae > Mixophyes > Mixophyes fleayi. Next base: position 25,853,619 of record NC_134409.1, on the reverse strand, counting down.
GTCGCCGCACAGTTTTAAAGTCTTTTATTATTCTGTGGCGCCCTCCAGAGCCCGGCGCCCTAGGCAAGTGCCTAACCTTGCCTAATGGGAGCGCCGGGCCTGAGTGTAAGTGCAAAATGATGCCCTGCTGATTCCTGCGCTGAAGAAGTGGTTAATGCAGCCATTCTCTTCTCACTGCCTCCAATAGTTATTGAAGGTTGCCGAAGTGCCATTGTCCATCTTCTTTATGGCTCCATCTGGAGAGTGTGATTAATATTGTCTCCGAGAAGTTGGTGTAATTTATTTATCGGAATATTGCAAGACAACAGGAAAGCAGAGGTGATGCACTGTTTAAGATGTGCTTTGGCATGAAGGTGGCTGAGCAGAGCATGGACAGAATCCGACATCCTGTTTCGAACAAATATATATCGCTAAGTAATGTAGGATGATTCAAGGTATAACCAAGACACATCTTGGCACTAGAGGGAAAGAAGATAAAATGCATTGGCAGCGCAGGAGGCTTTCAGATGACTTGAACGGTACATCCAAGTGAAAGGGGATGTGATATTAAGGATGTTCTTTGGCAGGATAAGCAACATTAAGGGGACTGAAGAGCTCTTAGAAATAGGTTTGAAATGTTCAAAATAATAAGAAAGTTTCTTCTAATTGGTGATACCTTAATGGACCAGCGTAATAATTCCTTATAAATGCAGTACAGAGTGCTATGAACTGCATAGGTCTCCAAGTGCGCTCTGGCTGTAAATATAGTGTGATGGTAATGATGGGAGTTAATGTGCACATCTTGTTAGAGGATAAGTAGGCTATTTACCTTCAATCCTTTTTTTGAACCGTGGGCGTGAAATACATTATTCAGTGTCAGGCTGACTTTTCACTGCAACAAATAATGTATTATCTCCCCCGCTGTGCTTCAGACCACTGAAGCCCCCTCACATATTTAGGACTGTGTTCTGATGGGATCTCATACAGGTCAAAAAGGTGAGTGACACTTTGCACCTATCTTGTGTAGGCACATGATTAACCCTTCGTAAGTAATGTTTGGAAGTGTTACATGATAACTAAAGTACTGACGCAGTTGTAAAGGGAAAAGCTTAAAGGCGTCTTCACACCCTACTGGGCTCCACTTGCATGTGAGGGTCCAAACTCTGCCTTTCAAAGCGGCATTGGCCACAAGTGTCTGATCGATGTAGTTGGAAAGTACTAGCACGAGTGGTCCGCATGCTCAGTGGAAGAAACTTTGCGTTGGACACATAATTACGAAATGCAAGATGTCCCTAGAATAAAGAGCCATGCAAAAATACCTGTTACTACTATCTTAGATTTGTAAGGCACCACAGTGCTCCGCAGCGCCATACAGTGAGGGAAACAGGACACGCATACAATAGGGACGTACAAGGTAGACAAAATAATTGCAGACATGAAAACAAAATGTATGAAGGACCCTGCTCATTACAGAGCTTACATTCTAAGTGGAGGAGGGCACAGCGGAAACAAGAGAAGCAAATGTTCAGAGTGGAGATTCAAACAGTTGTGAGGGTGCATTAGTGTTATCGGGGATAAGGTCACCTCTTGCAAAAAAAAAAAGAAGAAAAGATGGGTTTTCAAAGAGCAACTAAAGATTTGACGTTTCTGGGAATGTCTGAGCAGCTTAAGGAATTCCTAGTATCACATGTAGATAAGGTCTGGGGGTGCTTACTATTTCACTTCTCAAACAGTTCTTTCAATAAACTTAAGCGCTGAGACATTGGATCTTCTAGAAGACAAACATCTGAATCTCCTTGTGGTTTAGGATAAGCTGCTTTCTCCTTGTACCAATGCAAACTGGATTGTAATAGGTGATATACTAGTTTCTGGAAGCTGCATTCTCCTAGCGTGCAGTTGTTCTGTCTGCCCGCAGTATCAGTCTTCCTATAGTAATGTACTGGAGATCTCTGTCTGGCTCTGTAGAGTGTAAACTGAGCCTGATCGTTCCTCTCCACACACGCTCCTCACGGATACATTGATGTAGTTAAAGAGAGCGGCACAGATCAATGCGCCAACAAGAAGTAGAGGACATAAGTTGTGTTGTACTTAATGGTGCATTACTAATGACTTGTTTCATCTTCATTTTTTCCCCCCCTGTTCATCCATTACACTTTTTTGCGTGTGTACATGCATGTTTAAGTAGCATACTAATTGTCTGTGGAGCACCAGAAACCTTGCATCCTGCGGTGTGTTCACATACCTCCTATCTGATGCTTTCATGAATGTGCTTTCTTTTATTTCATTTTTGTTATTTCCCATTTAAAGTTGATCTGGGTAAACCCAAGGATAGACTGGTCCCACTGCTTTATTATGTTAAATGGGGGAGAAATGATAGGCTGTAATACAAAGCACAATGCTGTTTGCAGTGGGGCCAGCATTTAGTAATATAAATGTCACACCTAGTATGCGCCATATTTTGTTAGTTATTCCTATACCACAAATGTATTTCCTAGAAACTCCCACTTAAACACATTCATGTTCTAAACCTTATCTGCTTCTGACGGTCATACGTTTATCACATCCCATTTCCATGTCGCACTTAAAAAAAAAAAAAAAAAAAACATTCCTGACACTCACATTCTTATATTACCAGATAAAACAAGTGTTTTGTCTGCAGTACAATTGGATCCATACCATATTGGATGCAAATAGGACACCTGATATATAGATCATTCATCTCTATGGTGAATACATCCTTAGTACTTGTTGCAATGCAGGTATCAGCTGGATGTAGTATGTTTTATTTTCAGTGTGTTCTGTAGGTCGGTGTGGAGAATGCATTTACCATAGAAATCAGTAATTATAATACTTGTATGTGTATCCATCTTGCAGGGAAACAAGCTGTTTGCAACATATGTAGTTTTGGCTACAGTAAATCTAATATAAAACAAAGGAGGATGAGATTTGGCGTTTCCTATGTCGATAATTAAAGGGGATAATACTAGAAATTAATATCTGGCAACCCAGAATGAACCTCTGTCAAACGTCATTCAGCAATCACTTCTAAATCTTCTTATGAACTGGATGTTACACTTAAAGCACTCACACCTCACTTTTACCACCGGCTTCCTCTGTTCCCGTCCTTGCCTTTACCACCGGCTTCCTCTGTTCCCGTCCTCGCCTTTACCACCGGCTTCCTCTGCTCCCGTCCTCGCCTTTACCACCGGCTTCCTCTGCTCCCGTCCTCGCCTTTACCACCGGCTTCCTCTGCTCCCGTCCTCGCCTTTACCACCGGCTTCCTCTGCTCCCGTCCTCGCCTTTACCACCGGCTTCCTCTGCTCCCGTCCTCGCCTTTACCACCGGCTTCCTCTGCTCCCGTCCTCGCCTTTACCACCGGCTTCCTCTGCTCCCGTCCTCGCCTTTACCACCGGCTTCCTCTGCTCCCGTCCTCGCCTTTACCACCGGCTTCCTCTGCTCCCGTCCTCGCCTTTACCACCGGCTTCCTCTGCTCCCGTCCTCGCCTTTACCACCGGCTTCCTCTGCTCCCGTCCTCGCCTTTACCACCGGCTTCCTCTGCTCCCGTCCTCGCCTTTACCACCGGCTTCCTCTGCTCCCGTCCTCGCCTTTACCACCGGCTTCCTCTGCTCCCGTCCTCGCCTTTACCACCGGCTTCCTCTGCTCCCGTCCTCGCCTTTACCACCGGCTTCCTCTGCTCCCGTCCTCGCCTTTACCACCGGCTTCCTCTGCTCCCGTCCTCGCCTTTACCACCGGCTTCCTCTGCTCCCGTCCTCGCCTTTACCACCGGCTTCCTCTGCTCCCGTCCTCGCCTTTACCACCGGCTTCCTCTGCTCCCGTCCTCGCCTTTACCACCGGCTTCCTCTGCTCCCGTCCTCGCCTTTACCACCGGCTTCCTCTGCTCCCGTCCTCGCCTTTACCACCGGCTTCCTCTGCTCCCGTCCTCGCCTTTACCACCGGCTTCCTCTGCTCCCGTCCTCGCCTTTACCACCGGCTTCCTCTGCTCCCGCCCTCGCCTTTACCACCGGCTTCCTCTGCTCCCGCCCTCGCCTTTACCACCGGCTTCCTCTGCTCCCGCCCTCGCCTTTACCACCGGCTTCCTCTGCTCCCGCCCTCGCCTTTACCACCGGCTTCCTCTGCTCCCGCCCTCGCCTTTACCACCGGCTTCCTCTGCTCCCGCCCTCGCCTTTACCACCGGCTTCCTCTGCTCCCGCCCTTACCACCGGCTTCCTCTGCTCCCGCCCTTACCACCGGCTTCCTCTGCTCCCGCCCTTACCACCGGCTTCCTCTGCTCCCGTCCCCGCCCTTACCACCGGCTTCCTCTGCTCCCGTCCCCGCCCTTACCACCGGCTTCCTCTGCTCCCGTCTCCGCCCTTACCACCGGCTTCCTCTGCTCCCGTCCCCGCCCTTACCACCGGCTTCCTCTGCTCCCGTCCCCGCCCTTACCAAACAGAGAGGCCCAAAATGGCCATCCATTTTGCAGTATTTAAAGTGATTTTATTAGATATGATGGTATAAAAACTCATACATAATGAAAAAGGAATCTGAAGATGATCTAAAGTTTTGTATAATAGGTTATATATCGCTGGTAGTGGGTATACCAGCAAAATAAAACTGATTTGTGTGACAAGCCCTTACAAAAGTAGTTTCAGGTGAAAGACTGCCAGCATTTGACTTTATTGTAGTGTTCACCATACACTGTGATGTGTGAGTGAAAAGGCCAGCTCTGAGATATTGACATGTGGAACATAAGTAAGTGATCGTTTTTCTCTATACATGTTTGCTGTGCTGGCTGCTACGCTTGAGCAGGAACATGATGACCTGGAATCCATATAACACTTTGTATAAAGTGCAGACTACAGAATGTGTGTATTGTAAGACAAGCCTCTAGAAATACTGTTTTTATGTGGAAAAAAAACATGCCAATTGCGGTATTTCTCCCAAAATATAAAACACCTTCTGAGCTAGCGAGTGGGACTTGGCAGTGAAGCAAAGCTGAAGACAATTACACAGTTTTATTTATATAGAACTTTCACTAGCACTTTAAATTAGGTCTTTATTACTGTACACCATGGAGAGAAAAAATCTGAAGCTGAAACTCAATATTTGTGACTTAAAATAACATGCTCTAATATTCATTTCCATGTAGTGAAATTAGGTAAATTATGGTTGAGTGCTGTTCTAAACAATTGGATTGACAGGTCGCTCCTCACCTAGTTCCGTTTTCACCTATTTTCATTTGGAAACATTAGAACAGGTCAGTGAACGTTTTATAGGTTTTACAAGTTTGCTTGAGACTTTGTTACTAGCATCCTGAGGTCACTGAAGGTCAATGTAGTTCCCAGTGCATTTGCTCATGTGGGAGCAAACGCCTGTCAAATGTTGCCTTTGACATGCATTTTTACTCCGTTTTACTTGTGTTTATTAAATACCACTTTGGAATAGTTAGGACAGTTACCCATTGGCAAAGTATGGACACTTGTCCACGTACTATTTTGCAACACTTTGATCTGACCGAAAGTATGCAGGACACTGCCATGTGATGGACAGATATGTGTAGGCACAAATAACGGCATTTCTTTTGGCTGCAATATGTTCAGTGCACGTTTGGAGCTTCATACTGGATGAGAAAAGTTTCAAATCGCCCATCTAAGCGAGACTTTAGAGGACTCCCATATAATTTATAGACCACGGATCAAGGTAATGGCTCTAATGAATATAAGGTGGTTTGTGCATATTTCATGGCGGTATAAAATGTGCATGGACTTGCTTAATGTTGGGCATGCTATGTATGTATGTATGTATGTATGTACATACATACACATGCTAATTGTGCACATTGTAAGTTTATAATACAATTACAGTTCTTAAGTAAAAACGAACACTGAAAGGCATTTCCGATTAAACATTTTACTCCTTTTTTTCGTCTTCTTGGATAAATTAGCTGCGTTATATTCTGAGGATATCTTGGCCATGTGGGATGGCCCAGTCATGTGATGTAGGGGAACTGACATGGGTCCCAATAAATTTCCCCAATCCTCCTCACGTAAGTGCTTGTATGGGCACACTATGTCCACAGTATTTATACTCTGCAGCTTCTTCACCTGACTAAAGCTCCCTAAGATGAAAGCTATGTCTTCCTACAGCTTGTTGTCTTTTCACAAATATTTCCCCTTACATCATTCATTGCAAAGAAGAAAAAAAAATCCATTAAGATTTTGCCTCTGAAGTAAGGAGATATGCAGCACAGAAGGGAGCACACAGGGAAAAAAGCCATTACACACACAGTTGGCAGTGGGTGTTTTCTGACCCTGCTTTCCCATTGTCCGGTGGGTGGCTTTAACCACTGTCCTTGCTGGAAGGGTCTGAAGTATGCTGTAGAAGGAAGTGGTCTGTTCTGGCTGAGCAGTAGTTAATAACGAACATGCCTCTCCCAAGTGTTCCTGGATAGCACCTGTCACGCACAAACAATCCAGAAAAGCAACCAGTGTGTAATGAGAAATGGAGGGGCTGTTCCATGTTATGCCTTTTTACCCAAAAGGACCGTACAGTCACTGGTTCCTGGTGTATCTGCATCTTGTTGTGAGAAGACTGATCTTCAATACCATCCTTTTTAAAAATGCTTTTAAATGTGAAAACCTCAGACAAAATGGCAAGGTCATGTACAGGGGCTATAGACATACATGGCTGTCAAGTTCTGTCTAATATATCTAATAATAATGAGCCCTATATTTTAGGCTCTAATTGGGCATAGAAGTCCTTTCCAAAATGTGATGTTTTAAAGTCTTTGCTGTGATCAAAAGTCTGCTTACTACAGTGAGAGGGGGGCTATTCAAGCTCCAAGCAATGCTCAAACTGGGATATCTGAAGTTGTAATGGGGCCTGCCTCAGGCATGTTTAATTTCCGCCCTGTTAGGGTGGAGTTGCACTGTGAACTGCATGTGAGAGATAGTACAAGATAGGAAATGTGTACCGCTGTGTGCATGGATGGCCTGTTCATCACACAGACTGCAGGTGGATTAGCTGGCAGGATAGTGATGCCGTTGCCGGTCTCTGCAAGTTGGCAGCTTGTCAGTATCAGAACAGCAAAAAGATGCTTAAGGCAGTATTGCTTGTAATGAGTTTGTGGAGGTTTCAGCTGAAGGAAAACTAGGTGTTGAAGCAAGACCATCTCCAAGTCTATTAACAGCGCTTGGCTTTAACATAAGATGAAAATGTGTAACGGCAAACCATGTTTTTACTGAACACCGCTGCAGTCTTGTTTGTTTTTTAACTTTGTTCAAATGCACAAAGCCATGTAATGGCAATTTGTAGGTTTTGTCAGATTTATTTATGGTATTAAGGTCTAATAAAGCAACTCTGGCAATACAGCACTTTCATCTTGCTTTCTATGGCTCTGTCAGGAAAATACATATGTGATGTGATTTGTGTTCTCATTGTCATTACTTGTTTTGGTAATGTATTGGTTATGGGGAAAATATTAAACGTGTTCGCCTTTTGTATAGAGCTTTGCAGACCAGCTTTCAGAAAATAATGGACATTTTGTCCAGGAGCTGACAGTGTCACGACTGATGTTTATTAGACATGAATTGGTTTTACATGAACACTGGATTTGTTGCACAAATCTCTGTTTTTATTTCTAACCCCATAAAACACATTTTCTCCCGAGAATGTAAAGTAACCCTGTTGTAGTATTTACTTTCAGACGTTGCCTTAAAGTCAACGATCATTTTATTGTAAGCGCTAAGTATAAAATGATATAAAAATTGTTAATGTGAACTATTTTTGTGTTCTAATGTCTCAATGGACCTGTAATGTATTTACAAATGCCATTTTATATTTCCACACTTTATTAATATTTTCTAACGTTTTATTCCTATAATTGTGCATGGATTGCCTATAAGTAGACTTCACGTTGAAACATACCCAGAGCATATCTGCCTCTTTCATTCTACTTCTGCTAGAGCCTTACCATCAGTTAAAACGGCAAGCGGGCACTTTTATCTCATGCCCACAATGAATCGGTTAATTCTAAGCTATATTTTATTTACAGCTGTAAGCATCTATACTAGTAGGCAATATATTTACCAACCAAAATTCTGTTAATTACTGTACATGCTCAAGACAACACAAGGGAGTTCTGTGCATCAGGATTCTTAGCATTCTGGTTCAGTAACTAGCACTGACAAAACTGAGCAGGTGGTGCCCATCTCGTTGGTTATCTTATTAGGTGTAGCGTGCCAGTCCCACATTAGAGTGGGATTGAGGAGAACAATTTCTGGCCAGTAGCTTTCTTTCTGGAACTCCTTAATTATAAACCACTGGTGTCCCTAGTGAAATTTCCCCTTTTAGTGCTATCTAGGTGTCTTGGGATGCATAATTATTACCATTTATTTATAAAGCGCCTGCAAACCCTAGCACTTTATGCTTGTGGACAAACATGGCATTAAAACAAGACTGGCAGACTAAGCGGTAAGAGGGTGCTGCTGGCATGCCTGCAATCTATAAGGAACGCACCAGTTTCTCTTCCAGGTCATTGTTGCAGAATGCTGGAATGTTGATTTAATAAACTCCTTTCTAGATCTATGCATTACCGTTTTACACCGGCATCTTCACCTAAAATAAATTCCTATCAAATAAACTGTCAAACGCAACATTTTATAGAAATGGAACTCATGTTCTCTTAAATGTAGAGCACACAAGGCAATTTCCATGAGATAATATAACAGTGTTCCCTATCCCAGCTGAACATGTGACTATACCATATTTCTTCATGAATATGAATTAGAAAAATATTGAGGGCACTTTATTTTTAAAGTAAATAGTCTTTTCATAGTGCCGAGTGTCTGCAGGAAAATGCTAAATAACGGAAAAAATGCATTGAGAAATCGTCATTTTAAGGTCATCAATAATACCAGAGTAAATACTGTACAGTTCATTGTTACCATCTAGTGTTTGATAACATTTATTTTCCATGTAAGGAAGGCATTTATATCTCTATGCCGTCTGCTATTCCTTGAAGCAGGCTAAGGCAAACTGGCTCTCCAGCAATCAGGGGAGGGCGGGCAAATTTTAGCCCGGGGGGGGGGCAAGACTCGACTCAGCAGCCAATTTTAAAGGGGAAAAAAATGTAGGTGACCCAGGTAGTCCACTATGGGACTGGCCCAGGGGGCAAATGCCCCGCGCTGCCAACAGTTGTGGAACTGCAAGTTTCAGCATGCATTGGTAGCCTCCGTTTGGCAGGGCATGCTGGAACTTGTAGTTTCACAACTGCTCTATAAAGACAGTTTGTTATAGCCCGCTGTACATACATTTCTCAATAGGTTTGGCTGCGTATTTGGTTTTTAGGATGCTACTATATTAAAATTGTGTTAAATAAATGGCATTGGGTCAAGCTAGTCCTCTCCAGGCAATGCAAGCTCTATCTGCCACTAAATTGTAGGTCAGCATCCCTGTACATTCTGATGCTCATGGCCAAGGAGTACCATCTCCTGTAGTTTTGGCTGACAAGGCACTCTGCATTTTATATGATGTGCGAATGGTCTTTTGTAGGGATTAAAAAAAAGACTGTACTCTTCTTGAGATTGCGAGTGGTGTCTGGGTCCACCAGAACTCTGTCCACTTCCACAAACCCATGTAGACCAGTTACACGGTCTAGGGCCCACCAATGCCACCATAGGATTTGTGGAGGAGGGTTGTCCTTTCATCAGCCTTGGTGAAAAGATGTGCCCCCCTCCCCTTGTGTACCGTAGCTGGTCCTGTGTATCTGCACGAGTTGCCATGTCATCTGGGACTGCAGCACAAGTGCACGCTCTTCAAATCCCAGTCTCGGGTGACTTTGTGCAATTTGACTATTGCAAATATCCAGCTTTGAGAATAGTTAGCTTCCGAGCAATTTATCTGGGTATGATGTCTAGCCAATGGTTTAGCTTTCTTGAAAGCGTAGTAGATTATGTTTCATAGTGAAACCATCACTGGATGATTATATTAAAACTTGTTTCTCATCCCATGTGACTCCCCGCCCTTTACCCAAAGTTATTTATGGGAGGGGGGGGGGACATTGTTTTCTATGCACACCCAATTTACAATTGTCCTAGTTACTGCTAAACATGTCTCAATAGACATCAGCAATTCCAGAGTACAGACTCTTAACAGATCTCCCCACAATGAACATAAAATGACAGGAAAAGTGAGCACCCTGCGGTTTCTTTATGTTTTCATTCTGAATTGCGTTTTGTTGTTTTTACAATAAACAGTCAATGCCTGTGATGAAGAGCTGGGGATACTATTATTTCATGTTCATGGCTTGGCATATAACCAGCAAGACCTTCGCCCACCTTTTGTGACATCATATCATTATATCATGTAATTATATTTACCCCCCCGCTCTGGTATCTTTGTTCACGTTCTGCAGATTACAAAAGCCATCACAATAAAAAAATCAAAAAATCATTATATTCAGAATGAATCTCTCCTGTTTTATCTTTTTATGAATAGCACAGTAAATTTGTCCCCAGCAGCTAAGTGGTTAAGAGCTGCACCTCCTACCATACAGCATTTGAGTATAAGCATAAAACCTCTTAATTATCTCCCAGTGATTCAGCCCATTAATATAGTTGGCCTCTTTTGTATATTTTTTTTTTTTTTTTAATTAGAGATTTAGTCGCCACTTTTAATTTTCTTTACAAGGCCACTGCGATGCTTTCATCTGTGTGTCTTTTATAACCCTCCGTCTGATGCAGAAGAATATTGCACTAACAATGGAACACCATAACGTTTCACGATCAGGAGCATGCCAGGGCTTCAGAGCAATCCTCGGGTAGTTGGCAGGAGGGGCAGAGGCTCTCGTACGCTCTGCATCATAAAGCTGCTCTCACAACTTGCTTTATTAATTAAATAGGTGAGTTAAAAGGTCAAGAGACAGAGAGAGGTTCAGGTTACTTAAAAATGCTTAAAAGATTGGTTTTTTTTTTTTTGGTTTTTTTTTGAGTGTTTGCTTTTCATTTTGTAAGTGCTTAGTATATTTTAGAGATGTTCTCCCGTTCTAAAGATTGATCTGTAATCCCCACCCCTCATAATATAAGGGCAGCTTGGGACGCTCACCCCTTGCTGCAGCTGCTTATTGTCCTGCGGGAAAGATCATTTGGAACTTAACCAATATTGACCCCTCTTATCATGCTCATTGGACTCACTGTCGTTCTGTTGAGAGAGAGAGAGAGAGAGAAGGTGGTTTATATAGTTGCATCTTTAGTATGGTTTTATATTAACTTTAAATCTAAAATCCAAGATAACATGAACTCAGGGCTGGCCACATTCAAAGAGTCAGGTACCCTTTCTATTAAACGTAAATGGATGTACCACTTTGGCTGCTTAAAAGATGCTGCAGGCTCCTAGATTTGCCTTACTGGCTCCTGAGTTCTACATTCTGTCAAATGCTGATCACAAGTCTATGTAAATGACTCGAGGTTTCTGTTGGGCAAAACTTTATTTTAAACTATAGTTTTTCTTTTATGCATGCCAGGGGGTAAATGTATCAAGCTGAGATTTTTCCGGGCGGTTTGAAAAACCAATCAGATTCTAGCTATCATTTATTTAGTACATTCTACAAAATGATAGCTAGAATCTGGTTGGTTGCTATAGGCAACATCTCCCAGTTTCAAACCCGCCGGAAAACTCTCGGCTTGATACATTTACCCCCAGATTTCTAGTAGAGCAGGAAGAATTGTAAGTCTGTTAATGGAACTAGCGAGGATACATTATGAAGAGATTACAGAAGACCGTTGCATGCACTTGGCACTGAATCAAGGCTCTGCAAGAGGATATTACATTTTCTTATAGATATTTTACATATGATTTAATAACATTTTAACAATTAAATTGAAAGTTCAAGTCATGACCAAGAGTTTTTTTGTTTTTGCATTATTAAACAGATTAAATGGGCTTTGAAGGGTGTTACTGCTTTTATGATCATAGAAAGATCAAACCGCAGGGAGGTTAAAAGATTCTTGTTAGATCAATGCTGCTGTGTGTAATGAAAGAGAAGACATGATTGCTGGGATTTCTGCTGCTGCTGATGGAATGCCTATGTGTTTGAGCCTCTGAAAACAAGAAATGACTAGGATCCATTCAATCCAGAAAGTGGAACATTTCCCATGCGTGGTGATCAGTGAGTGACCTGCCCAGGCAGCCGCTGTCTATAGTGTAATTAAACTGTCCTGTGTGATGGGAATTCAGCGGTGCTCACAGCTTCTTGATGTGATTTTATCTCTCCAGTGACAGCATCGGTCAGGGGGGGAGAGTACAGAGGAAGTAGTCTCTGACCTTGTGCTTTTATGTACATATGTGTATGGAATTGCTTTTATTACAAGTAATGTATACAGTATATTATAGTTTGCAACCAGCACACACTGATCCATCACTACATGGATTTTATTGGCTGTCAAACTAGTTCTTGGATTTCCCTTCTGGTATAATGCAGTGGAGGATTGGTGATTTGATCACCTAGGGCCTGATTCATTAAGGATCTTAACTTGAGAAACTTCTTATTTCAGTCTCCTGGACAAAACCATGTTACAATGCAATTGGTGCATATTAGTATTCTGTTTTGCACATAAGTTAAATACGGACCTTTCATGTAGCACACAAATACTTGATAGCTTATTTGTACACTGAAATTTAAAGTTAATATTTGTGTGCTACATGAAAAAACAGTCAGTATTTAACTTATGTGCAAAACAGAGTACTAATTTGCACCCCTTGCATTGTAACATGGTTTTGTCCAGGAAACTGAAATAAGAAGTTTCTCAAGTTAAGATCCTTAATGAATCAGGTCACTAGAGTTTAAAGTGGTCTTCCTGTGCCCTCGCACCCCCCCCCCCTCTTACATGACTTTATTTTAATAATAGGCAGTACTCATACTTACTCTACAACTCCATTCTGTGGTGACTGCTACTTATGCAATTCCCCGCCACTTAGAATTGATTATCGTGTACTTTCATGGCATGGAACATTATAATATAAGCTATATATAACACATGTTATAGCACATTATAATGAGCACAAGTGGCAGGAGAGTCTGAAGCGAGAACCCAGGGACTCAGTCAAAGGCTGAGCGTAATCCCTGCCAGCCAGGTTATAAGGTAAGTGTGGGTAATGTTTAATATTAAAGTTTAGCTTAAAAAAACCTGTCAGAAATCCAATTTAAATTATAGCCTCTTTCGCCCTATTTTTCTTTCTTGTTGCCACAGTGAATGGATGCAACTGACCTACTTCTGCATCCGTCAGTGCAGTATAATTGTGGCTCAGTTGTTACACCTGAATTTTATCTTTGCTGCTTACCAAATGGTTGTACTAATGCTGGCTGAGAATTAGTGCATGTATGTATTGAGCTGAGGCTTGTACCGTATAGCAGGTGTGCATCAGCATATTTTACTTTACATTGTTTCCAATTGTTTTATGAAAAGCTCTCTGGATTGTTCAGCATCAAAACACTGCTGTAGATGGGGTTAAAATCAATACTACATCCAGTGGTGTAAATACTGAAAGCATATTATGTTTTGATGCTTGGTCCCACGTTTAGGATGAATGGATTAGGTTGTAATGCAAAATGTTACTATTTTAAATGTTCAGATGTCAACAATAACTTTACTCTCTTCTTTCATAGGAGTCAAATGTTCTTATTGCTGCTAACAGCCAGGGCACAATAAAGGTAAGTTCAAGCATTATCTTCTGCAATTGTACCCCAATCAAGTCCTTATTATATTTGCACTCACCATTATGTGCTACCATTCTAATGCCCTAGTCCATAGCACTATCTGCCCAGTCCTCATGGTACTTGCACTCACCGGTATGTGCTACCATTCTAATGCCCTAGTCCATAACACCATCTACCCAGTCCTCATGGAACTTGCACTCACCGGTATGTGCTACCATTCTAATGCCCTAGTCCATAACACCATCTACCCAGTCCTCATGGAACTTGCACTCACCGGTATGTGGATTTCTATTTCATCCTGTAGCAATTTATCATTCTGTTTCATAACACTACAAGACAAGCATTTTGTGTGCTGAACCAATATTCTAGAGGATACAGTCACACATTGCCTGTGTTACTGGCTTCTGGTGAATCGATTGGCTATATTCCACTGTGTGTAGGTGACGGGTACACTTCAATGGGTCACTTTGCATTTAACGCCTAATATGAGTGAGGTATAGAATAACCATGGAGCAGCTTGGCCTGATTTAAACTGCTTCTAAAAGATGTTGTTTTTTCTTTTGTGAAAGTCTTGATTGAGGCGACAGCGAGTACTGTTTGGGGCTTTTTTTTACAGGTTTAAACAACATCTGCAGAATGACACATTGTCTAGAGCAGTTTGATTCTTTAGCTAAAAGAAACCCTTAATTACCATCAGCATCCTCTTAACACTCTCTTATTTTTATTTCAGTGTTAATAATGTTCTTCCATCTTGTTCCCTTTAGGTACTGGAGCTGGTATGAAACATGGACACCAAGTTCACAACTCTCTTGGGCAGGAACTCCACCTGCGAAAAACCTACAACTTTTCTAATGGAGACTCTCAAAGCATTATGTCACACGTCACTTCTGGACTCTCGTAAGACTTTCAAGGGGAAGGGAAAGAGTGGAGTGGGACCAGACATAAATGGATAGACGGATTTATGCTGGCATCCTGGGGCTCTCGACAGTTCCCCCGTCACTACTGTGTACTTTTATTTTCTTCTGGTGCTGCTTTATACCTTAGTAATGGGGGGCTGTATCTTGTTCTCTGTGTGGTTCCTACCACCACTGAGGAAATAACCTGAGAGGTAGAGAATGGCTTCATTTTTATCATAGGGGGAAGCGATTATCAAACAGATCATGCAAAAAATAAAATAGGCCCAAAAAACCTAAAAATAAAGATTTAAATATTTCTAAGGACACCGCGTGGTTTGTTTGTAAGCATTGGTGCGTTTTGGAAACCTAATTCTCTTTACACACTGAATGTGAATAGCTTAGTGTTGCCCAGTGGGCCCCCCATGATGGGAGCCTTCATTGATAAAATCTTGTCCTAGAATTGTGTGCTGCACAGTTACTGCACAGGCAACTTCTCTCATATTAAAATCCAGATACAGAAAGCAGCCTCGATGCTGTGATTGGTTACCCTGCTACGACTTTTTATTGTGAATTTCAGCCAGTCAGAATTCAGATTTCCTTGAGTTCACCATAGGAGCTGCAGACTCTCTAAGCGAACCACTGAGGGGATGGGAGAAGTGTCCTTTTAACAGGTCCAGTCTGTATAACAACTGTTGGTAGAGGGTACTCTTTAAGATGCATACACATACTCATAGCATTGGTGTGTAACCTGTGTCCTAGAATCTGTTTACCATACATGTAATGCATTATATTGTGAACCACGTCTTCAGGGATCCCAGAGCGATGTCACATCAACACGTGGGCTGCAAGCTAAAATACAGGTTCAGCACCACTGAATGAGATGCGATTGATTCTGGGTCTTCTCTTTTAAGAGCAGAATGATCCAATTTGACCTCGCTGAGAGCGGGGGCACAATGCGCTTCCTAGTACATGCTATCTTAATGGCAATAGCCAGCAGTGTATTTAATATTACAGCTAAATTGCAGCATTGTGTCTGCTTCTGAGATCACACTCCGCCTGGATGGCACCTTTGGTTATTTCTGTATTCTCTTCCCTTCATACATAATAAAATAGTCCAATTTACATAAACGGAGGCAAATGTATAACTGCATTTGGTATCTTTAAATAGATCTACTGCATAAAAACATATCGTATTTTGTTGTTTTTGTGCCTCAGGAGTGACACGTGGCAGTGTTCTATCTTGCCGTTATGTATGTAGATCTGTGTTGTATGTTCCATTACATGGGTACACGTGTTAGAGCTTTGTGCTCATAATGGTCCAATGCCACAAGATCAGAAAGGAAAGAAAGATCTGGGTTTTCTCCTTGTGCTTTCTAGCATACGGGGCTTTGTCTTTCAAATACAAGCAGCGTCTTAGTGCAGTGTGAAAGCATTGCTGCCTCACTAATGGAGAGCTGTAAAAACTGTATCCTCTCTATTTGTATTGCTATTACTATACCCGCTTATTAACAGGTACTTGACCATCGTTCTGTGCTCCACCTGTATCCTGCTACGCTCTGGCTTGCTTGAACAGGATGGCAAATCAATATATATTTAACTATTTTTAAACCTTTTCCGTATTTAAACATCTGTGTGTAACATTTTCGTAAGATTGAGATTTATCTTGTTGTTTTCTCTTGGCGGCACGGAATTAGTTCGCTTTATAGCTGTTATAGCGATAAGACATCCGTGGCGTTCTAGTTTATCACTATGGATGGACACCGACAGACTGTTTCATGGAATGGTTGGTCCCCTGATATCTGCTGTTCGTGGTTAGGGTTGATAAAAGTAATCTTCATTCTGCCTCTTTATGTTGAAGCCTCCCTACTATATAGGGTACCAGGTGTGTTGCCGTTTTGTGTGGGGTTATCAATGAGCTCGTAATGATATAATTTATACTTAAATGCAGGATCGGTTTAATAGAAAGCAACCAAATTGTATTTAAATGAGGCAGCTCATTCCACACTTCCCTAGATATAAAGGTGGTATACCATACTCTGTGTAATTAATTTCAATTAGATGAGAAGTCGTTTCATAAACCTGCAAAATGCTGGTGCTCACACATCTGCAATCAGAAACTTTGGGTGATTCATTGAAGTGTCACAACAACTAATGAGCAGACATGCTGCCCAGCACCTCTGTCTGACACCCATGAGTATTGGATAACTTGAAGATGCATCATTTAGTTTAGAAATAAAAAGCCCTTGATTTGTCATTTGTTAGGGTAATGTAATATTAAAAGAAAACCTACAGTTGACTACTGATAGACATGTATACTTCTACAAGTTAACCCGTGCATGATACTCATGCATTCTAGTCAAATCAAGCTACTTAAGGTGTTAAAAAGGTTCTTGTCATGCATTTGGGCCTAGCCCAGGCCTCCTCAGGGGAAGAGCGTTACTTCCCGACGCAAGCGCCCTTTTTTAACGTGGTTTTGTCCACATGTCACCACCTCATCATTTTTCTCCATCACCTCATCCTTCATCTTCATCGCCACATCCTTCATCAAGCTACTTAAGGTGTTAAAAACTCCCCACTGTCACCCCCGGCAACCACTAACCACTCCCAACTGTCACTTCTCCTTCAAGAAATATATAGGTCAGTGTATAACTCTGCCCAGCAGGTGGCGATGCAGCTTGGTTTTTTTTTTTTTCCCACACACGCCACTAGGCATTTATATAGTAGATAAGGACTGACACCTCCATTCATTCTTTAGTCTCCTCTGTAGTTTCTTTAGTAGACTCGATGGTACCACTGTTTTTAAATTAACTGGTTTGCCTCATGAAAATCCTGATTTAAATGGGTTATCCTTTATTGGACAGTTAACGTTTCAGTAGTGAAACCCTATTATTTTATATTGAACTTTAATTGGCTATTTCTCCCAAGTACACAGGACCTAATGATCTAATAGCCTGCAGCCTAGGGTGTGAGGCTTTTTTGTTTTTGTAAGGGAGGGGTGGGGGGGGGGGGGAGTGTGCAACATGTTTGGAGGGTACAAAATTGTGACTGAAAGAGGTATAAACTGATATCCATTTTAAAATATAAGAATAGTTGTTCAAAGTAAAAAGAAAACCTGGAAGAAAAATGCAGTGAGGCTTTAATGTATTCCCGTGATGAAAGGCTGAAGCCAGTCATCCTTGGGCAGGGGTGCTTGAAGATAAGAGTTTAGGAGAGAGAAGTACAGCCCAATCCACCCGCAGTAGCGCTTGTTCATGCCTCCGCTCTGCTATATAGTTCTGATTTTAATGAAAACTGAGTGACAAAGACTGAAGTTTGGATTTTACTTGTCACTTTTTTTTTTTTTTTAGTTAATATAGTAGTTTACCCAAATTGAATGCATAGACACAACATTTGGGTTAATAATTGGAGCAGAGGGCTGGGGGGTGGCAGGAGACAAACAAAACAATATATACAGCAAGACTAAAACCCCAACTTGGCATCGATGGCAAAAATCCAGCATTGGAGGTGGGTTCTTTAACATGGTTTAGTTGAATTGTCCTTTCCCATCAAACTTTATATGCAAATTATTTAGCAGTCTTGTGTTGGTTTTACTCACTAAGAGTTACCAATCTGTAGCTCTTTAGTCTCCAGACAATCGTGTCCTGGTAATAAGACTTGTGCTCTGGCCCCTTCAGCTTCGTTTTGCACGCATTGTGCTGCAGCGGCCTAGAAATGCTGGGTTGTGTTAACCAAGCACGTCGCCAATCATGTTTCCTGCGGCTAGCAGCTCCTCTGGCTTTTAAAGACTAATTTATTATTAACCACCTCGTTTATTACCAGGATTTATTATTTGCAGCCGCAGAAAAAAAAAAAGCATCTGGCTCCATTTCAATAAACAATTCCTGTGTTCTGCTCCTTATCGCTGATGTATATCAAACGGGTCTCTAAATATCATGCGAAGAGTTTGGATTCACAATAGTGTTTGCCAGCACCATTTACAACTGAGATTTGTTCTCCTGCTTTTTTGCTATGGTAAATATACATATATATTACCTGATGCATTTATTTTGAATTACACCAGTCACCTAAACTCAATGGGGGTGTCTATTTTGCAGATTTAGATATTCATGAAAATGCAGCCTATACATTCACTTGACACTACAGACTTCACTGAGTTTCCATTGAGTTCCTAGGTTGCAGGGTTCTGAACATACTTGGCCATTCTTTTGAAGTTTCCACAAGACTCCCGAATTCCAGGTTAGGTCTCCAGGCTATTCTCCCATAAATTGCAGCATTTTGGACCTGCCCCCCATGGCGTAAGGATGCGTTAGCATCGCAAAGCCAATATGATGTTCTTTACAGCACCCAGTCTCAGTTGCAGATTTCACCAGAGGGGGGTGAAATGCAGCTATGGGCATGAATGTTGCTTCATCATCATTTATATAGCGCCACTAATTCCGCAGCGCTGTACAGAGAATATTTGTCACATCAGTCCCTGCCCCATTGAAGCTTACAGTCTAAATTCCATAACACACACAGTCAGACTAGGGACAATTTGATAGCAAAAATATACAAAGATAACAGAACACTCGGATGCTACCCTATCCTCGCCCACGAGGTACACACTAGCCTCAATAATCGGGAATAAACAATACACAAAATAGGAAAGGAATGCAAACAATAATGCACTAAAAATAATAAAAAAATTATCACATATAAAGCAGTCCTCGCTGAATGGTAAAATAGTGAATAGTTCAGACAACACAGTGAAATGTATCAGAAGTGGATCTCTCTTGGAACACACAAAAATAACCATGTTCTTATTAGTGGCGTAATGATCATTTTTCTGTGGTCCCACGGTGTTCCACTTCTGATACATTAGACTGTGTTGTCTGGACTATCAGTGATTCAATATTTTACCATTCAGCGAGGACTGCTTTATATGTATGATACTTGTTTTATTATTTTTTAGTGCATTATTGTTTTTCATTTTCAATTGAATGTTTTTCTATATAGGAAGGGCTTATATTCCTTTCCTATTTTGTGTATTGTTCCTCAATTTGATAGCAGCCAATTATCCTACCAGTATGTTTTTCGAAGTGGGGGAGGTAAATGGAGCAAACCCACGGAGAACATGCAAACTCCGCACAGATAAGGCCATGGTCGGGAATCAAACTCATGATCCCAGTGCTGTGAGGCAGAAGTGCTAACCACTGAGCCAGCATTGCTTTTGTGCCTCACGGTTGTCACTACTTCCTAGTGTTCTGTTAGTTTGTCTATTCATGAACAGTGGTTCCATCCCATAAACTGTCTGCCTCTGATGTGTGCAGGTAACGAGTACTCTTCCCATAATCTAAAGTATAGCAAAGATATTGCGACATTGGAGTTGAATTGAAGAAATAACGATATGCCAATCGAGGTGTTTTGGGTTTTGTTTTTTTGGGGGTTTTTTTATTTGCCCTACACAGACAGATTTGGTATTACGCAGCCTTTTCTGATGCTCTTTGCATTACCAATAAATAAAGGTTAGCTTTTAGGCTTTTGCTACAGAGTTCAAAGTGGTTGTTCAGATTCAAATATACGTTATCTCTACTTTCATTCTTTAAAGTGTTTTAAATAAGTATTAAATGAAGTTGCATCTTCTTTGCTGCCTTGTTCCTAAATGACTGGTTATTAACAAGTATTTACATGTAGTCATAAGCCTATAGCCTACGAGCAGGCAGTTAATAGGTTAGGTTTAACCTTAGGATCTCTTTTTCATACATAAGATAAAGACTCTGCCTGTAAATTATGATCTTGGACTTTTGATGACCGAAGTATAGTAATATGATTTGCAACCCATGCGCTAATACGGGAAATGACGATAGCATGTCTGCAACATAATTAAAGAGATAATAAAGATTCCTCATAAAACTGAGCATGCATCAGTCAACTCCCTGTGCAAAATGTTGAATTGTAAGTGGCTGTGTATCAATATTTGTGTAACTGCCTGATGAACTAATTACCAAGTATTGCACACAGTAGGCCCTGAAATAGAATGGATTCTAAGCTACTCCATTCTGAAACTGAGCTAATGCACATACAAAGCTCTGCCCTGGGGAGTTGTGGTTGTGAAAAATGTCTCATTTACAATCCAATTAAACATATTCTTATTCTTATTCTGACCTTAAGTAGTGTACATTGTTTACTATTGAAATACACAAGGGTTATTTTTTTATTTTTTATTTATTTTTTTTAGAAAAAAGGTTCCGTATGCATGGCATTTTGTAATGATTTGTTGTAGTGTTGTGGGG
Organism: Mixophyes fleayi; assembly: GCF_038048845.1. NCBI lineage: Eukaryota > Metazoa > Chordata > Amphibia > Anura > Limnodynastidae > Mixophyes > Mixophyes fleayi. The sequence goes on along the minus strand of NC_134409.1, from coordinate 25,832,761 downwards.
TGTGTTTCTATGGAGACTTGTTTTACTGAATAGAGGACGTCTGCTAACTAGCATATTTGTTAAAATGATATTTACATGGTAAAAGAAAAAAAACCAGCCTATATAAATCAATATTGGTGTGTGTCATTTAATACAGCAGGTAGTTGCACCAAGTGTCTCCATCGTAAACCTGAATGGCTGTATGCTTCACCTGTGCTGGTTCTTGACTATATTGTGTGTGATCAAGGAGAGAAAAAAAATCTTTGTTTTGATTGGTTAGAAAATATCAACATTTCTACAACCAAGTACAATTTCCTAAAGAAACCACCTCACTGACAAATGCAAAAATAAGTTATTTTAAAACAGTTTAACAGCTAGAAAAGCACTAATGTTGATGGTGCGCAATCATTCTGTGGCCATCAACACTCAAAAACACGGGTGGTCAAACCGCTATTCTACATTTTTGCATGTTCTAGTGACTGGGTTTGGTTAGGAGATTCTAACTGGCTGGGATGACTTTGGCTACAGAATGTCAAAAAGAAAACAAGGAAGAAGACGGCAATTTCAAAAGACAATTTGGACAACTCTGCCAGCTCTTCATTATCTGCCCATCAGGGGGCATTGAGAAGCCCCCACCCAGTACTGATGGCAGAAGATTGATGTTTATTGGCGCTGACCAAGGGGCTTCCTGTGGAGAGATTATTGATCAATCAGTACTGTCAACACATGGTAAGCCACTTGGAGTAGGAAGTAATACATTTCATAATGTATTGAAAGCAGAAAATATGTGGATAAATAAGCCCTAAACGTAATAATGTACATAAAAATGATTCTGTATTTCTAGAGTGTAAAAAAAAACAACAAAAAAACTATTCTGTACCACAGGGGCCTCTGACGCACTTTCTCCCTACAATTGATGACTGTACTTCTTTGTCCTCTATACAACTAACTAACATGTTTAGCACCGTGTTGTCTGGGAAAACTATGCCTGTCAGCAGTTCTCCAAGGCACGAGCTCTGTTCCATACACTTAGAGCGAGCTGGGCATTCTAAGCCAATAATAATTACACCCAGCAGCTTTCTTCTGGGGTATGAAACCAATATACATAGGAGAAAACACAAATCTGAGTCTTTACAAACAGCATTAAAGTGGACAGGGGAGTCAAAAGCACCTCACTAGGTAAAACCGACAACTTTGGAGTCCAAACTGAACCCAAAAGTTTAGGCTTAAAGTCTACCTTTATGGGCTGAAATAAAAATTCATTGGCAAACGTGACTGCACTGAGGAGAGAGGCATAGAAATAGTTCTTAGTGGAATTATATGCTGAATAATTTGTTCATTACCCAAACTGAATTTCTGCACTGTGGGTATGTGGCATTCAAATGATTGCTTCACATTGAATGTACTTTAAATGGCTCTTTCCTCCCCTTTTATTACTTTGTACAAATCCCCCGCCCTCTCTTTGGACCTTCTAGAAGTTCGTTACCTAACTGGGGTAAGAATCTGCCTTCTCCTCTTATCCTCTTTCCTTACTAAATCTTAAGTGTCCAGGAGATTCCATTCGCTGTTCGATTATTTGCTAATTTTTTTGCAAGGAAGAACACTGCAATTAATGGTTTGGTGGTTCTTTGTTTATTGTTCTATATTCCTAAAGGACCAGTTGTGACATTCACTTTGTGGACACACATTCCAAATGGAATGTATTAATCCTGTTATGCATTTATGCAATAAAAATGTTTTGACCTTATCAGTGATTCTGAGGCGGACTGCCGTTTTGGCATACTGTGCACACTGCTCTGATGCAGGCACTCTACAACAATGAAATATTTACATTTGCAGACCCACATCTCCATAGAGCTAACCTAGCTTCCCTCATTATAATAGCATATTGTATAGCTGGAGAAACTACGACTTGTCTCTGGGAGTTGTTCTTTCTGCTTTTTTGGCTGCCTATTGTCATTCTTGTGCAGCTTCAGAGCAGGAATCTATGGTCTTATACTGCAATCGAGTTATACGCAATTAAAAATTATAGACAACATAAATACCCTAATATAAAAAATGAATAACAATCCAGTCTAATGCAATAATCAATGTACAACTAGATTATGTCTTTGTAGCTGTGATTGATTTTATGTATATAATAGGCTTGGTAAGGTCAAAATTATAATAATCATGTTAGAATTTTTGCACTAATACAGAATTAAATTTTTGAGAAATTGGACCTAGTATTTGAGGGTGTGTGTGATATAGAGATATATCGCTCACCAAATACACAATGCTGTTATAATTACCTTTCTATATAAAACACGGAATGTTCGTTCCACATATTGTAATATGTTAAACTGACCAACTCACGCCCTCGCCCTCCCATTCTGGCCTTTATACAATGTGGACAACTGCATTTGTGGTACTTATACATGCATGAAATGGAACAACATAATTACAATGTTACAATATCAATTCAGCAATGACCTCATATGATAGTAATACTTAATGAAGAAGCAGTAGCGGCATTGTGTCTAGGTAGGTTCACAATGATAGTGCTTCCACAGGAGCTGGATCATGTTTAAAAAAAAATGACGCTCTTTCCTAAGATCACCGATTGGACTTAAGGATTTTGATTTGGGGTGGGGATGGGGGTTGTCCTGGAGATAGCATCATGTTTATACCATCATGGGACAAAGAACCATGGGGCCATGGGGGGTGTGGGCAGGAGGTGCTGGTGGGATAATACTACCCAGGGGGTTGGGGGGTATGCTAGAGGTAGTGACAGTGGGGACAAGAAATATGGGGGGGGGTGAGAACAAGACTCTGTGGGCAGCAGACCGTGATGGGCTAATACCAGCTACGGGGGGAGGGGGCTAATGATAGTGGCAGATTAATACTATCTGGGGGGCAGAGAGAGAGCAATAAAGAGGGAGGGAGGAGAAACGGGTGTGTGGGCAGCAGACAGGGAAGGGCTAATAGCAGCCTGGGGGGGGAGGGGCTAGAGATAGTGGCAGATTAATACATCTGGGGCAGAGATAGAACCATGTGGGGGGGAGGGTTTGTGGGTAGGAGACAATGACTGGCTGATTCCATTCTAGGGGGAGGGGCTAGAAATAGTGGCAGATTAATACCACCTGGGTGGCAGAGAGAAGCATGGCGGGAGGACTGGAGACATTGGCAGATTAATATTGCTTTATATCGGGATGCACACAATGGATAGCCACATTGCACCATATTTGCCCATATGGGCCCTGCTCTGTATGATATATTGATCATAAAACAATATCCAGCTATATATATTTCCAATAGACAAATGGTTTTCAACCATGTAGTCACTTGGTCGTACGTTAACGCCGATTTATCTGACCTGATCCACTTCCTATTTGTTTCAGGGCAATGGATAAAACCTCTTGTAGGACTGATCTGTACCATATGCTGGCATACAGTGCACTTAGTGCTGTATCTACTCTATGAAATACTCTTACCATTGATTGCTGAAAGATGCAGTCAGTGTTCACCCCCTGCCTCGTTTTAGTTCAGGGTCATGACAATAGCGACGTTCCTTACAACAAAACTGTGTGTATCTAACCTTTGTCATAAGCAGTCTAAATGTGTGTAATTACATTGAATGCATTTAAGAGGCCATGGCAGAGTATGGAGATTTCTGTCCCTGGCTTCCTATAGAATTCAGTTGTATGTCTTGCAGAGCCGGTTCCCTTGAATTTCCCATATAACTGTGTTTGGTTAATGGCATTTCCTCTGTACTGTGAACGGTTGCTGTGGAAAATGAATGTGTATTGACAGGCCAAGCTGCAATCATAGCATCTTGAGGGTTTTTTTTTCTGCTATTGATTCCCTACCGCCTGCACAGTTGCACATGGTTCTAACCCCCAATGTATTGATCAATATACTGAACGACCTTTACACGCCACCCCAGGACTTCGGGAAACTGAAATATCACTGCTCAAATCCAAAGGTCGCCCAGTCCTTTAATAGCAAATAAATCTATCTCTATTAGGAAGACCTACAGATCAGTGTAACCTGGAATATATTGTTTTATCATGTTTCTGATATTTGAGGTGGATGTTTTTCCTTCATATCTGCAAAGTATTTATTCCATTTACCTGAACTATTTTATATTGTATACAGAAGTCCTTTTTTTTTATGTTCTTAAAAGGTGATTTTGGGTTCCATGCGTTAAACATTTACAGAATATCATTGATACAGATTAGGTTCATGAGACTGGGCTGTCATTGGGCAGATGATGCAACTGTGGCTAACACTGCTCGTCCAGTCAGGTGTTGCCAATCCCCGATTAGGTGCCTGCTGACTATTAACTTGTCCATCCAACTGGAAATATTTTCTAGTGAGGAGGAATCATAACGGATATTTTATTGATCCAAGTCTTGATACTTATTACTGATCTATGAAAATGTATATTTAGTAAGAGTTCAGCTTACTATGGCTTGTTTCATTCCTAATTGTTTAAATCCACCATTTTTTTTGATCTGTATTTAGCTATATCCGCTAAATATTTAACCAGATCAGTGGTTGCAGTGGTGAAGATGTGATGTTTTTGGGAAGAGCTATAATTTGAGGATTAGGCCAGGAAATCTGGGCATTAAGTCACTTGGAGAATCAGAAGACTATTTAATTATAGAAAATTTGGGGAACAAACTTGATAGAATTAGACTATTAGTTATGGTTCCACCAAACTAATACATTTCAACTTTCTTGGGTGCACTTTAAGTACAAATCTATTATATTTTTTGCAACTTCTAATTTTGTTTTCTTTTAGTGGCAGAATGAACTTGTACAATTCCCAACAGAGGAGCAAAACTCCCGTCTAGAATAATTTTAGCTGCCAATGTGGCAAAACTGCTTCCGTATTGGCAAGGGAATTATTTCTTTGTCTATTTTTGTATTACCATGTCAATGCTGTGCAGGGGAATATGAAAACTAATGGGAATAGAGCTGAATTTTCTGTTGGTATTTATATATAAAAAAAATACATTGGTATTTTAAGGATGCAGCTGTTCAATTTCTACTGCAGCACAACAAGCATATTTGAGGGCTCAGAAACGCTTCATTTCTGGGTTTTGTGATATATCGCTTGCACTCTTCAGCCAATGGTTTGACTATATGAAAAAAAGTTGCATGCACTAATCTGGCGTATCATAAACCCACACGTATATAGGTAAATTATGTTATTTCCTTCCAGGCCTGTTGTAGTAGGACAGTGATGGCTAACCTGTGACACTCCAGGTGTTGTGAAACTACAAATTCCAGCATACCCTTCCAGCAATAAGCTGCTATACATTGGCAAAGCATGCTGGGACTTGTAGTGTCACAACACCTGGAGTGTCACAGGGTAGCCAACACTGTAGTAGGACATTGCGTTGTACAACAACAACCTCTTAGAGGGAATTTGAAAACATTTGCGCCAACTTGCTTAATCCCAGCTTCTGACATCTCATCAAGACATGTGGACACTGCTCAGGCTGAGGTTTGCATAACAGCTTTTCCTTCTTGGGCAGAACAATGCAGATTTTTCTGAGGACGAAGAGGACCTGGGTGTGTTTCTGCGAGGCCAGTGCAAATTGGGGGCGTCAGTTTTTGCATTAAAAATGTTGGGAGTTATGGATTTGTAAAAGTCCCTATTCCGACAAGCTGAGTCTGAGGTTCCTATTTTCTTGTAGAGGGCACACGTGACAACCAGCCTAACGAAAGCTATGAATATTTGTAATTACTGGTAGAATATCATATTGGATTTATACATGTGGAGATTGGAGCCCCGGAGTCCCTAGTAATAGAAGGGAGGCACAGTAAATGTGGCCTGTCTCTGCGCTCTGTGGTGTGTAACAAGGACGTCCTTCAGGGTAGGCCTGGAGAGCTTGCAGAATGAAATAAAGCCAGATTCCTGTACTATGGGGGCAGCACACAATGAGCGAAGGCAGTGTCCTCTGCCAAGATAATCATGGCTATACCTGTAGCTAGATGTACATCTTTAGAGCCTGTGGGCACATAATAAGTGGTCAGGACCGCCAAGAGGAATTTGGGGCCCTAATACAGTAAGTTTTTGCCCCCCCTCCATAAATGAATAACAAAAGGGCTGTGTGCTGCTGCTGTACGGCGCCCCCGCACAGTGGGTGTGACCAACATGGGGTGTGGCTGCGCCTCTTTAGACATGACATATTATGTATTAAAACAGTGTTGCTATCACCTACCTGTTGCAGCTTTCACAACCTGGTACTGGATTCTTGTTTGCATCCTGGAATGTTGGGATCTGTTTCCAAAATGTATAGGTACATGAAATATTGGACACCGGGCAATAAGTGTACACAGGATATAATGCATACAGTATAATAAAACATTACATTTATCACAACCTCCCAGGACACCCCCAGTCACATCATACCACCCCACAGCCACTCCTCAGACACATCATGTCACCCCTCCCTGAAATATTACAACACCCCCCCCCTCCCAGCTCAGTATACTTACCTGAACTGTGCTGGTGCAGAGTGGCAACGTCCTGCAGAGTGAGCAGGGAAGCTCTTAGTCTTGTGAGATTTCAGCTCCTCGGTTTACACTGCAGGCTGTCTGGTGACTGTGAGCAGCTAACAGCTCCCTCCCCCTAACCAAACCCATACACCCCCCTCCACGGGTACACACGCACCACCGATGGTGAATATGAAAAAAACCCCAAAAAAATGCCTGCTTGAAGCGAAGTCCAGGCAGGCCCGGGCCTCAGTAATCTGCAGCCCCCCCCCCTCTGTGCCACTGTCCATGGTACTTGGCCCTGTTGAAGTCATTAGTCACACCTCTTTTACATAGAACCTTCTCTAACTTTATTGGTCCTGTCACAGAGCACTATACTCATTTCACTTAAGCCCACATCAGTTGATTTTTCTCTTTCTCTCAAATCCTTTCCTTTGCTAATGAAAGAATAAAACTATTTGAATACACCCAGTTCTGGGAAATAGCCACCTGTCGGCCTCTGCCACCCCTATTCCTACTGTGTCTAATGCTTAATCCAGCCCCGGCTGAAGATTGCTTGTGCTCTGCAAGTCAAGTAATAATTGCCACTTTCTTATGGTCTCTCCTGTAAAAGCAAGAGCCTAATTTGCAAAGGGCAAAAGGGGCGCGGCATTCCAGCAAAGAGACATGTTGTGAACTGTGGATTGTGGAGTGATTTTGGTAGATCAGAGGTCTGGCTAATTGTGTTCCGAATGACTAATCTTAAATTACCATTTGCACTGGTTTTGGAACAGAGGCAAAATAAAAAAAAAAAAAGAAATTGTAGAGTGAGGTAATATATTTGGCAAGTAATCGTAAGCTTTGCCAGGCAGGTGTATCCAATTAAGCACAGGCTTAACAGTTTGTGAGATGATATAGTGTGAAATGAGGAATGTGTGTATTGTCGTACTCGCGGCCCGCTGGGAAAAACATGTGGGGTTTTTTTGCAACCCTGCCAGGGCCCAACAAAATAAAATAAAAAAAATACTTATCTGGTGCAGCATTACAGAAGTTGCTCAATCAATTTATAAGTTCATAGCTGGTGCTTGAAAGGGTGGGGTTATTCTGAAAGGAACAAACACAGAGAAAAATCCCTGAGCCCACTGCTATAACCAACAAAGGAGCTGTTATTTCTACTTGTACATAAAAATAAAATAATCTCAGTTGCACACATTTGCAAATGTATGGAAAGCAACCCGCCACTTTACAGCGCTTCTGCTAATAGGGGGGCCCTAACTCTAAACAGTGAGAGTCCATATATGTGGGCCACATATATGTGTTTTTAAATTGAGAGTTAACTGGTTGGCGCCCTCCTCCCTTAGCGTGATGCCATCACACCCGACATTTGCAGTGAGGAGTGCAGAGATAGGAGTCACGAGAAGAAGAGAAGAAAACAGGAGAGAAGAAAGAAGGCAATGGAAAGGTAAGTGAAGCATGTAGGGCACAATGTGAAACAGTAGACAGGTGAAGGGGAGCAAAAGCAGCATGGAGGGCGCAGTGTGATACAAGGGAGACAGGTGAAGGGGAGCCAGTGGCGGATCCAGGGGGGGGCGATAGGGGCGATCGCCCCCCCCCCCCCCTAGCAGACACTTGCTGCCGAAGGCTGCACAGTATGTGCAGGTCCGTCCAGCCGTGACAGGCAGGGACAGTGTGCTGCCCGGCTGCTCTGATTGTGTTTTAAACACAGTCAGAGCAGCCGGGCAGCACACTGTCCCTGCCTGTCACGGCTGGATGGACCTGCACATACTGTGCAGCCGTCGGCAGCAAGGGTCTGCTAGGGGGGTCGATCGCCCCCCCCCTGGATCCGCCACTGCCCTAGACACCACTGCTAGGCTCTTTAGAACAGCGGTGAATGGGCCCCACCTGAAGGCAACGCAAGGGTGTGTTAAGGGAGTGGAAGTGGGTTGGGTGGTTTAGTGTCTCAGAAGGGCCTTGTGGGACGTGACACACTCACAACCTGACATGACCAGCCCCCTTTTGGATGAGGGTGTGGCCGTGACTCTGTTACAAAACCTTAAATGTTGGTGCTTGTGTTCTTTAAAGATTTTCCCCATTTTACTTGAGACATCTATTGATAGGGGTGGGGTACGCGTCGTCCATGCTGGTAAATCCGACGCTGAGGACACCTACAAAAGATAAACGATTTCAGAAGACAATGACAAGAATATACACAGACTTATCTGATCAGCGACTGTCCAGATATCAGATCGTACGAGAACACTGACAGGAGCTTCTTCCGAATGCACAGGTGTCCGGCAGTAGTGTCTGACGTCAGTGTGGCCTTAATGATGTGTTTAAAACACAATCAGAGCAGCCGGGCAGCACACTGTCCCTGCCTGTCACGGCTGGACGGACCTGCACATAGTGTGCAGCCGTCGGCAGCCTAAGATTTTAGAAAGGGGCGGGGCCTAAATCGCCCCCCCTAAATCGCCCCGGGTAGAGTACTTTTCTAGATCCGCCCCTGAGGGGAGCAAATGTAGCATGAAGGGCTCAGTGTGAAACGGGAAACAGGTGAAGGTGAGCAAAAGCCGCATGAAGGGCGCAGTGTGATACAAGGGAGGCAGGTGAAGAGGAGCAAAAGCAGCATGGAGGGCGCAGTGTGATACAAGGGAGGCAGGTGAAGAGGAGCAAAAGCAGCATGAAGGGCGCAGTGTGAAACGGGAAACAGGTGAAGAGGAGCAAAAGCAGCATGAAGGGTGCAGTGTGAAATAGGGTAGACACATGAAGGGGAGCAAAAGCAGCATGGAGGGCGCAGTGTGATACAGGGGAGACAGGTGAAGGGGAGCAAAAGCAGCATGGAGGGCACAGTGTGAAACGGGAGACAGATCACGGGGAGCAAAAGCAACATGGAGGGCGCAGTGTGATACAAGGGAGGCAGGTGAAGGGGAGCAAAAGCATCATGGAGGGCGCAGTGTGATCAGGGCCGGATTAAGGGAATGGAGGCCCCTGGGCTAAGGGGGCCTCCATTCCCCCGTGAGGGCCCCCCCCGTGACCTGAGCTGCCCGCGCCCCCCCGTGATCCGAGCTTCCCGCGCCCCCATTCCCCCGGCACTTACCTCCTTCTCCGGCGCGCTGTACGCTCTTTACCGAGGAGATCTCGTGAAGGTGAGACTCGCAAGATCTCCTCAGTAAGGAGACTACAGCGCGCCGGAGAAGGACCGCAGTGAAAGTGCTCAGCAGCACTGATTGCGCCGGGGGCGCCCCCGCCCCCGACCGATCAATACTGCTGCTGAGCACTTTCAAGGGCCCCCTGGATGCCATAGGCCCCTGGGCTGTAGCCCAGTTAGCCCTATGGTTAATCCGGCCCTGAGTGTGATACAAGGGAGGCAGGTGAAGGGGAGCAAAAGCAGCATGGAGGGCGCAGTGTGATACAAGGGAGGCAGGTGAAGGGGAGCAAAAGCATCATGGAGGGCACAGTGTGATACAAGGGAGGCAGGTGAAGGGGAGCAAAAGCAGCATGGAGGGCACAGTGTGATACAAGGGAGGCAGGTGAAGGGGAGCAAAAGCAGCATGGAGGGCACAGTGTGATACAAGGGAGGCAGGTGAATGGCACAGTGTAAAGCATTGGGAAGAAAACATTAAACTTTATTTTTGTGTTTTCTTAATAATAAACCGTACAAAATTGCATGTGAGACCTTTTCTTTTTCTTGCAGCCCACACAATCTTTGACTTTGATTATTTGGCCCAATTGGGATTTTGAGTTGACATACCTGGTGTATTGTACAGTCTAGGAGGTGGTTTGAAAGAGAATCTTTCTGCATTACTTGCTGTGATGTTATAGTGCTTGTCTCCTGTTTCCCTCATTACCACATGGAGCCTAAAGCTGGGTACACAATACATAAAATTACTGCAGATGCGATTTCTGAAACGATTTTACGAAGGACTGAAAGTCCAGATGATCATGCAGATTTATGTGTACACACCTACTCGATTTACCTTCAGATCTGTGCTCTTCATCTGTCATAACATCTACTGAAAACATCATGACTTTGCACACTCCATAGAGATCTGCCTACACTGCCGGTAGTGAGTGCAAACACACTTCCACATTCCATCGTTGATCGTAATTTTTAGTCCGATTATAAAATCAAATCAAATGATATGAGGTCCTTTGGATTGGTTGAAAAACCTGTAGTGTGTACCCAGCTTAACTTGCTATCTGTTCACTGAACTGGAGCTAACTGCATATGCCTGCAGAGCAACTTCTGGATTCAGCAAACAGCTAGCAGGGAATGATTTGTGGAGTGTCAATATTTATGTGCAAAGTCATATACCTGGTTCTAAAAATAATGTGCAGAGTGCCATGAGTCGCAGCTGTGCCCATACCGCTGTGGGTCAATGCTTTTTATTTGGCCGCATCCCTGCCGTCATTATTGCGACCAGGATGTTACTTCCATCTTCTCCATTGCCCTGGTGACGGCTGGGACGCTTCTCTAATCAGCTCCGCATCTCGACAACTAAGAGCTGGATGTGTGCACATTAATTAGTAGCTTCCTGAGAAGGTAATTAGGCAGGTTGGAGCTCTGGCCTCTCATTGGTCAGTGTGGGTATATAAGGCAGTTATAGCTTCTGTTCACACACTTGCTGACCTTCTCCATATCCTTGTGGATACTCTGCCTGTAATCTGTCTGATACCTTTTGTGACCTCAGCTTGTTCTGGACCCCGCTGTTTGCTGATTGCCCCTGACCTCTGCCTCTTTACTGGATTCTCCTTTCTTGCAACCTGCTCTGACCCTTGACCTGTCCCTGGTTGTTCTGATTGCTTCGGATCCACGAACCTTGGACTGTTCCTGGCTAGTCTCTTGTATTACGGTTACTCCTCCCATTTTCTGCGCTACGGTTGCTGTACTTATGCTCACAGTACGCTGAGTTTAAGACCTGGGGGCATATGAGTACCTGTGAGTGTATGGGAAAGGCAGCTGCTAAAGGGAAAGACCTCTACCATCTGTTCTGGGACTTCATGACAGTACCGTCAGCCATAACACAGAGTCAAATCTGATGTGAAGATGAATGTTCAGAGCCATATCTGGTGTCAAGACTATTGGGCAGGAGAATTAAATGCTTAGGGGCCCTGTGAGGGCTACTGGTTTCAGATAATCCTTTTTTTTCTTATTTTATGTATGTGCATTTAAATGTAACCCTAAGTGGCGATTTTTACTTTCCTGTTCCATAATGTCGAAAGTCGAATAATTGGATGAAGTCGGCTAAATTGAATAATATTGGGTTACCGTGCGATTGTGATTAGTAAGCTACGTCATACTGGGGTTAATAATGCAATCGCACAGGTAAACAGCACATACACTTACATTCACACCTACATTTGTAAATAGTACACATGTACTTAAGTTCCAATCCACATGTATTTATTGATAAATTAATTAGAGATTATTTTAAACATAGCTAAAACTACTGTAAACGTATTTATGGTTCAGGTCCTCAGAAATGTATGGAGTTTGGTCTCATATTAATCCATATTTTATCAGCAGAAATCCGGTATCAACAGAGGAGCGATCGCACACAGCGAATGCTAGTTATGAATAGTATGAGATTAATTCTCAAAAGCACTCTGTTTATGGGTCAGTTTAAACAAGTTTTTCGGCAGGCAGATACATATGCAACAGTTAGAGTGAGTTGACCCCACCTTTGGAAAGAGGATCAAATGAACTGACCTATGACCAGCAGTCTACTGGAACATCATAAACACTGGACCAATGAAGAACTTTCTTAGTGTCATCTGTGTATATTTGGGACATCACCACTGTTTTTTTTGTAACCAAACTGCATATAGTCTGGCCTCTGGTACCAGAGCAGCCTGTTTGCTAAGACAGTCTTCAGGACTGATGACTGATTGGATCCAGTGCGCTGCGTAATGTATTTGGTTATTCTTTCTGAATGTTGTTTTACCTTCTTATACTTCATCATAGTTTGCTGTACTTTGCTATATTTTGCCATTAAATCTCTTTGTGCGTTGGAACCACATTAATCGCATTGCACAATATTGGTGAGATAGTCACGGACATAACAATAATGTTGAAGTAATCCTTCACAATTGGATTTAAAAACCTCATAAGATAAGCTAAAACAGTTCTTTATTAGAGGCGGACAACCGGTGGCTCTCCAGCTGTTCTGGAATTGCAGTCCTAGAATGCTGAGACTTGTAGTACTGCTACTCCACTTGGAGAGCCACGTGTTGAATACTGTATCTCTGTTCTATACTGTATAATTTCTCAAGTTTTAGAAATGCAAAAAAATAGGAACTTAGTGTGAACCTTTTGTTCTGCTGTGCCAGTGATTGATAGACTCACAATTTCAAAATCAAGATGGATATTAGTCTCACTGAGCTAAGAAATTGGAAACAATCACACTTAGGTGGTTTCAAAAGTCAGTACATAAATGGAGCAAATCAATAGTATTAAGAATTAAAAGCACTGAGTTATATATATTTCTACGTTCTATGCATGTTAATGTAATGTATCTAGCCGCCAACAGTGCACAGTAATAAACACATTACTAGCCCTTGGTGATGGATGCTCTGCTTACATTCTTAATTTAACATACATAAATTGGTGTGTTTGAGACATGATTTGTCAAAAAATAAGTGTTCCAACTGCCCTGTCAGATCTGTCACTATTTTTGCATGTGGCTATAGCAGATAAGACCCCATGACGCCCTGGGCAAGATGCTGGTTCCCCCCCCATCCTTGCAAAAATACCTTCACATAATAACACTAATAAAGCTCTGCACCAGCCAGTGTGCAAAGCAGAGGGGGGAAAATCAAATGAAGAGGAGAAGGAAGGGTCGAGGAACATCAATATCACCTGTTAGATATGGCTGTGACTACTTAGAAGTCCTGAAAGGGGCTGCAGCTTAAACTTGTGGTGGCCAAATGTGGTCAAAGTATCTGCACTTGGGAACTACTGAACAATAACAGTAATGGAAACACTGCAGTATATTATATGTTGTTTAGCTTTAGTAATATGCACAACAGAACACCTATAGTGTGTTACCAGCCGCCATGCTACTTGTGGTGGCTTGTTCTGTCCTTCCATCCTGGCTGATTGCTAGGCAGTAGGGACACTTTCTACTTGCACTCGGCATTCAGTCCTGGCTTGTTACCTAGCAGCCAATACTCTTCTTCCGACTGCTATCGCGGTCACTTCTCTCCTTTTATCCTTGCAGAGGGTCTCACCCTCCTGAATGCCCTGTGACAAGGAGTATAAATGGAAGGGAGTGCTTAGTCTCCCTACCGGTGATCACATTTTGCCCGGCATTATTCAGGACGCCTGCTGTGTTGCTGGAAACTGTATTCTGATTGATTACCTGTTGTCTGACCCTGCTTGTTTCTGGATATCCCTTGTCTCCTACCCTTGGCTTTGTTATTGGACCTTCATGCTCCCTGCCCACCCTGACCTCTGGTTTGACCTTGATGTTCCTGTTACTGCCAGGCCTCGACCATTTGCATTTTCCTGGATATTCTTGTTTACACTTGATGTATAACTACTCGTTCCATGAGTTACTACCAGCGTCTACACCTCTTGGCTACCTGGCACTTAAGATAAACCTTTACTACTCTGAGCTTAAGCCCTGGAGGCATCCGAGTACCTGTGAGAATATCACCCTCTACGACAAAGGAAGCCTGATCTTTTTGGAGTCTCTTGCAATCAATCCCATCTCCCGGTCTCATAATTTTATTTCCTAGGATTTAATGTTGACCATGTTGAATGGGTCAAATTCCTCCCACTACCGCCACTTCAATTGTGTCACACCCAATGGACAGCTCTTGCCATCAGTAAATAACTGACACTGTCTTTTAATCAGAGTTCCTGGAGCTGTATACGGAGTATGACTGCTTACCAGCATGTCATAGTGCAGATAGACAGAGTGGAACAGCAGGACACACATGTGAAATATAGGAGTTTGTATTGCATCTCCACCAGAGGTGTGGGATCTGCAATTTGTCACTAGTAGTGATCTGGAATCGGCATTGTAAATCCACCAGGTCTAAGGTCTGTATTGTAGACCCACTAAAAATGTAGGGGTTTGATATTGTAAAGCAACCAGAAATTTGTTGGTCTTGAATTGTATAGCCACCAGAAATCTGGGGTCTGCACTGTAATTTCGTGGTATTGTCTGTATTGTAAATTAACCAGAGATACATTATAGAGGTGCCAGAGGTTTTTTATCTGCATTTTAAAGTTTCAAATTTGGAAGTCTACATTGCAATGTTTTGTTTTTTCTTTTCACTCTTTCAAGTTATACACGTGTAAATCCTAGAATGAGTAAGCTGCTCTGTAATTTGTATGGTGAACGTATGGTAGAGTGATACTGCATATCTGATTTCTAAAGATACGTAACGCTGGTCGATCTCACTATATAAATTCATCTGGATCTTGATTTGTTCCTCAATTGCCGATATCAGAAGAAGTGGAAAGTAGACACATGAAGAGCCAAAAAGAGGTAAGGGTTCTTTCAAAGTTCCTATTTGTGGGTTTACACCAACGACAGACGTGCCAGAACTAACTACATCTGACCTTGTTTGTCCTGACTGTCCAGATTCACACTGAGGAGAGTATTTATGGATGCTATTATTTTACTCTTAAGCTGTATTTCTGGTGAATAGTCTTGTTACAGAGGAGTAATAGAATAGTTTTGTGAATTTAGAAAAGTTCTTGAATGTCTGGGACTTAAACTGAGGAAACTCAGTGGAAGCCATCATCCAGTGAGAAATTCATTTGCCCTTCTTTAGAATATTTTTTATTTTTATGAAAGGACCATAATGGGCACTATTCCTATATGAGGATCTTGTGATTTGAAATTGTATTTAGCCGCCCTGTAGTACTGATGCTTGGAACAAACTCTGATTGCAAGGAGGAAATTTGTGTAGCGCCTGGGACAAAAGACAGTGAGTTTTGGCATTTCTGTGACATAAGTCTGAGGTCTCGAGATTTTTTTTCCTCTACTGCTCAAAACACTGAATTTGTGATGCCTGGATTTATCCGTTTTGTCCCTTCAGTAATAACTTCATCAATTTCTATTCTTTGTGTGAATGAAGGCATGAATTGAGACGTTATAAGATGGTAAGTAATAATAAATGAGCACCATCAGGCACACCAGCCTCCTATATGAGTACACAGTATGGTTTAAAGACTTGAAAGTATTTAGAAGATTGGAACAAATCTACAGTCTTACAATCAATGTAAGTTTCCCCTGGGAGGTGCCTTTAATTTGGGCACATTAAAAAATCTCCAGTGAGAGTCATTGTGAAAAAGAGGTTTGGAATCTATGCTTCTCAATCGAAAGTTTAATTTGATAACCTGAAGCTAATAAACTACAGTAGAAGTAAAAAATAAGAAGTCTACGGTCATTTCATAAGGGAATAAAGATCAATTTAAGAATTAATTAAATTAGAAAGGGACAGGCAAAATCTTCCCGCTCTTCACAGCTTTATCTTATTGTTCATTTCCCTGACTACACAGAATCTCTCCAACTGAGGATCTGTTGGATTGGTTTTCTCCTTATAACCAAAATCCTTTGGTGGTACAAAAGGTTCTTAGTGCAGGGAGTAATGGCTCATGTAATTGTAGGCGCTCACACTATAAATACTGGAGTGTCGGGGCCCTGTTATTCAAGGAATTCTGATTTGTTTAGTCCATAACAAACTTAGAGTCAAATCGAGACATCACATAGACAACTTTCCTATCAACTTGATGAATCTAGATAAGGGTCTCACTGACATTAGAGAGAACTCCTATAAATGTAAGGAAGTGTTAGAAACCATCATCACCTGTTCTAATATGATCTGTGCTGCTATTACCCAACTCCTAGAGGCAGAGTTACTAGGGGAAGTTAGAACAAGATTGTAATACAGAGCATAATGACCTATGTCCTCCTCCTCCTATCACCTTCCTGTTGCTTCCAGCACCAAAGCTTCATTCCTCAAGTTTGACTCTGGGCTCCTCCCTCGGCCTCCTCCTCTCCCTTCTCCTCCATTACTGGCTGTGGTCCTGCTAGATGCACCTTCACTCCTAGGTCCAGGCCCATCCTACTTTAGTGCACTCCCCACCTCTCTTCCTTCCTCTGACTCTCAAGTGTTCTTTATTCACTCATACCTCTCTGCTCAGTCTACCTGTCCTTAGTCGGGTTGTCAATTAATTTGCACTTTGTTTTGATTTGTTTTTGCACTATGTACGGCACAACGGACCATTTGTGGCACATATAAATAAAAGATAATAAGGCAAATGACAAGTTGCCGAACCATAGACTAAATCTTTGAATGCTATTCCAAACATTTGTTCTAGGACAACTGATTGGTCTAAAATCCATAATGGTAAACAAAAGAAATCAGAACACTCTGCAAATTACTTAGACTAAAATAAACTTTTAAATGGCATTCAGGTATCCAGAAAGTTGCAGCTACAGAAGCAATGACAATGCTTTTATACAGGGATTACTACCTAACCAATCGTAGTGGGATGGCAAAACAACTTTAGTAGGTAACACTAATAATCAATGTTTTGCCTGACTGCCTAAGAAATGGCAGATTCAGAAGCCAAAATAATGCTTGTACAAACACAAATGAAGATGGAACTGTAGAAGAGGTTAGTTTAGGGTAAGAGAAATGTGTCCTCTCCTCTCTGTTGTCTCAGTTCCCTCAAAACTATAATACCTGCCACTACTAGGAAAAGGGATAGAATGTTTGATAGACACCGTAGCCTCTAAGTCTATATTGAAAAGTGAATTCTATATGTCCCACACTCCTCGAAAATTATCACTGTTGTTGGTGTTTCTAATCAGCCTGTCACATCTCATCTCTATTTGAGACTATTGAACATATCTCTGATCTCCATACTTCCTTACCTAGTCTTATCTTTCCTGTTGTTAAACTCCCAAGAAACAAAAACGCCTGTGCAATCTACTCTATACTTTTTATGTTCCATGGATGGAATGTATTTAGACCCATCTTTGTCCAGGGAATATGAGTCACTGATTGTTTTCAAAACTGACCTATTCCAGCTGTACAACTGTCATCTGAAATACATAGTTTCTTGTAGCTGTACCACCTTGTTTTATGGCCACAACACACAAATTAAGTTTGCCAACATTTCACTACACAACCTGTTAAAATATAGTTGAATCCTCACAAAACTCTACCTAAGGTTCCTCAGTATTCTTTAAATCCCAAGCTGAGGAAGGTATAAGGCTTAATGAGAGATGCTCACTGGAGGGGAAGGGTGAACCTATGGCTATTATTGCAAGAACTTACATTCAGGTGCTGCTCCTTAGCTCTGATTGCACATGACTATTAGTACAAAAAAATACATTATGAAGAAACTTTTAATAAAAGAGACTACATTCTAACCCATCACTTGTTGGCTTTACACACAGATTGTTCTACAGTTAATTTTATTAATTAGATGTTGATAGCTAACATTTTTCAAACTTCTGTCTCAAGGCTAGGTCGACCCAGGATCAACAATTTTAATAAAAAGGGTTATGATCTGGCCAACCAGTTGGTTAATACAATGATACATTATACAATGATTGTTGTAACTTAATATCATTAATTGGATGTTGAGATGTAACATTTTTCAAACTTCTCAAGAAAAAGTGGGCTCGGGATCAAACATTGTTATGGGGCCCACAATTTTTATGGGTGGCCTGTCTGAAATACAAGACCTTTTGATTATTCCTACAATATCACCTTTTAACATACCTTTATATCTTAGAGCTACTAACAAAGTTGTGTTACTTGCTTTTCCTGTTGTTCAAAATCTAGCAATTATTCTATCCTGTATACCACCTAAGGCTACTTATTTCATGGTGGTTGACCTGTGCTTCTCTTTATTTTTTATACCTATTCACTCTGACAGCCCATTACTGTTTCCATTCAGCTATGAGGACCACCAAAATAACGAAGCCTTCCACAAGGCTACATTGGTAGTCCCTCCCTCTTCTTGCAAATCTTACATAAAGGCATAGATTACATTGTTTTTTCCAGCAGGTACTCAACATGTATTATTTAGTACATGACGTTTCAGCAGGGGAATGCTTCCTCTCTGCTGAAAGTATAGAAACTTTTCTCAAACTTCCAAAGCCAACTATTATCGCCTGTTTGAGAACTTTTTGGGTATGGACAACTATTGCTGCCAATAGGCTATGCTTCATATATCAATCCCATTCAAGCTACTTATTAACATCCCAGAACCTCTATCCTGGGACACAAAAGTACAAGAAGAGTTCACATTTATCAAACACTATCTTCTGCACTTGCTTCGGGGCTTCAAGCTTTCTCTTAAACTTTTACTTTTTACTCTCATGAAAAGGAGGATGTTGCTTTAGGGGTACTTACACTGTTGCATGCAGACGTCACCCTGTTGCTCATTACAGTGTAGCCCTTGGGCTGTTGTTACTGCTGTGGAGTGCTCAGCACCTTTTATTCTGGGTTAACCACTCAACGTAGCTGTTGCACATGCAATAGCTGCTCTTATATGAAAAATAAAGGCACGAAACATGCCCTATGACAGACTGTCCAAATTTTAAAAATATTTGATGCCCTTCTGAAAACCTCACTCTCACAATTTATCTAGTGTGTAACTCTGCTTTCCTTTTATTGTCATCAACTGAGGGAGAATCACATGATTACATTTGAACAGCAACACAACTTTCTTTGCCACGCATATATTTGAGACACATCTGTGCTACAGGTGCTGTTTCTTAGTCCTGATTACTGAAATGTGCTTTGCAATCAGGTGTTGCACCTCATCTTTGATTGCTGTTACCAGCAGAAGTGCTGAGATGCGATTTGCAACTTGTTGCATTGTCCCAGTATGCCCAAAGCATTATGACACATTTGCTAATGGTGATGTGTATTGCTGTCACCTGTAAAGAATGGCCAGTATGGTGTTGATTCCTTGCAACACCTTTGCACAATCCTGATCTTATAATCGATGTAGAATTTTTTTTGTTCTTAGAAGTGACAAAAGGACAGTCGCAGGATGTTTTGCCTGATCAAAGTATGACGTAACTGAAAGTGGTCATTCCCCCTCTGAATAATTGTCCAAGTTGCTTAGTTAGTAGCTCTCACAAGAACATGCTAAGGAAACATCTGTAAACATTTGCAATCATTCTCTATGCATTTCATGTAGTATATTATTATGGGCAACTATGGAAATAATATAGGTTCCTCACTTCAGGTACCAATAAAATGGCACTTTAGTTGATCAACTATTACTACAACAGTACTATTACCTTCTGTCGTTTTTTTTAACTCTAAAAGCACTGCAGAGCTCAAAACACAAAATTATGTCTGCAAAGGAAATGCAAAGGCCGACACCATAGTTTAAACTGCAGCTCTGTCTCATATTGTACCAGGTAATCCACAGTTGACATTACTGGAAAAAAAACATTCTCTCCTCTTGCCACATCAGAAGCCCTTGAGTCAGATAAGACTACATGGAAGTTGTATATTACTGATCGCTTTTACACTATCCTGATGGCTCTTTAGTGGCCCCTATTGCGCTACTGCTGTATGTTGGTTGCATGCAATGCAGGGGAAGATTTTATCAGTGAACCAGGATTGCTCAGCAGTATCATCATGTGGATACCATTTGTTGCAAGTCACAGCTGCACAGCTTAAAGAACCAGACCAACAGTGTCATTCTATTCAGCCGGGCTATTGGATAAATGGGAAGGTGCACCAGAGGCAGGCCTGGCGCTCCCATTAGGCAAGGTTAGGCACTTGCCTAGAGCGCCGGGCTCTGGAGGGCGCCACAGTATTCTAAAATACTTTAAAACTGTGCGGCGACCACTGACCATACCTGTCACGGCCGCCGCACAGCATTCAGATGGACGGGGAGGGGGGGAAGAGGCTATTTTGTCACCACCTCCGCCTCTCTGCTCCGTCTCCTCCCCTTCACTTACTAGTGTCAGTGAGTGGAGGGGAGGAGACGGAGCAGAGAGGCGGCGGTGGTGAGACAAGGTAAGGAGAGGAGGGAGGAGGGCGGCGATTTTTGCGGGGGCGGGGGGGCGCCGCTTTTTTAAAAATGCCTAGGGCGCCGTGGACCCTAGCACCGGCCCTGACCAGAGGAAGTGCTCTTTGAAACCCAGGTGGAAAGGTCCATATCAGTTACTGCTGCCACTCTTTCAGTTGATAAGTACCAAGGGTTGAATACATTGCAAGAAAATAACTGCCCTTCATCCAGGCAAGAATCTTGTGCACGGACATAGTTAGTACTAAGTCAACGTTCACCCTGCCAGTTTGTTTCTGGAACCCTATCTCTTCTAAGGGAGAGGTGTTGTTTTGAGACTCTCTGTTAAAGAGGAAAGTAGTTGGTGCAGTATTCCCCACATATCACAGAGACACAATAGTGTTCTCACGCTACCTTCCACCTAAGTCACTGTAGCCTTTGATGCCTAGAAGCGTGAAAAGGGTTCGCCATTACTGTGAATTTGCTGGCCATTGTTTGCCTTCTGGGGTTTGATAGTTCATTTTTGCCAAGATCTCCTTTCAATTCCTGTTTAACTTCCCTCATCAATATGCCAAAACCCTTTACATAAATGTTGGATATGGGCTCACATGCTTAACATTTTAAGGGAGGTATATCAGTGATGCTTGTCCCATTCACTTGGACAGGATTTTGTCAGTTCTCTTCCAAGAGGAGCAATCTGCAGTACCATGGGAGAAACACCGATCAGGCTGTAACTGCGATCATGGACTAGACACATTGATTTTAATAAAACTGTATCTACAATCAGCTGCTCCTTTTTTTTACTTTGCAAACAAAGAAACTCAGGAAAAAGTGAACATAGTGTCTCTGTAGGGACCACTCTAAATGCTGCACATAAGAGGTCATGATTTAGCACAAGGAATACCCACTACCCAAAGTGATGCTCAGAGAGATGCTATTTAGTGCGATACATCCTGCAATTAGGCATTCAAATTCTCTTCCTAAAGGTAGGATTAAGAACATAGGAGATATTTCTGAAATGGATAGGCATTTTACTATTGTATTCCCCATGCATGAAGTTGGTAGGACTATCAAGGAAGTTAGATTATTATCCAGAGTGCTAGAAAAGGTTAGTAATGAAACTGCGAGGACATTACAAAAAGATCACCGTGGAATTGTCTACCATTAGAGCTGTGACCCTGCAGAACAGAATGTCATTTGACTTTATGCTGGCCAGTAAAGGAGGGGGGTGCCCCCTAATTTAAAAAGAATGTGTCTATATTCCTGATAACTCACCAGAGATACTTTATCATGCTGAACACATTAGAAAAGAGGTCGAAAAATTGTACCAATATGAACCATGGAGTTTGTTTGGTTGGTTAGGAGATTAATGAAATCGATAAATAATTTTTTTTATACTATCTTGATATTTGTGTTTGTTTTCTCATGTATGTTTTTCATATGCTTCCTTACTAATATGTGTAGAACAATGACTGAAAATTTTGTGCCACCTAGTTTCATGAAAAGACAGCAAGTGGAAGCTATGTACCTTCATTTAATAGTGGGGAAAAAAAGTGACAAATTTGTGGATGACTTTTGAACACTAACATTAATGATGATGTTTGATAGCCAATGATTAATAAAGGGGTATATTAAGAAATGTTAGATATTTTAATATCAAATGTATTGTGTGTATAAATTATAACACATGGCTCTTCAGTGAGACGTACTGGGAGCAGCTACTTTTAGCAGATAAAGTTTGACGAAGCTGAATAGACAGAAATTCCACTGAATAGCTGAACATATTTGAAAGTGGACAGATGGTCCTCTGACAGATTTGTAGAATCGCACCTTGTAATAACCATCAAAAACTTTTGTGTAGAAGAAAATGTTTTAATAAATATGCTGATTTGTTGTATATGATGACAGTGTGGGAAAATCCCCTACTGTATATATAGACGCGCGTTGATTAATATTTCATTCTGTGGCGTGTTTTCATCCATAGAGGAACAAAGTACTTCATTTTTAGGGGTTTCTTGTTTTGCCAAGCTGGATCGTTTGGAATATTTTGGAGTCTTTAAGACTGATGAAAAGAAGATTATTTTGCAAGAACATTTGGAATTTTTTTGAGGGGTTTATTTTTTTAGACACCTACAGGACCTCTGGAATATTATGGGTTTTTTAAGTTTGGTTTCAAGCATTATTGAATTAAAAGCTTACAAGATTGGATCATTTACAGATGAAGATGTCAGATGGTAAGTATATGGGGGTTTAATATTTTTAATAAATATATGTGGATTTAACGAGGTGTGTGGTTTATTTTAGGGTTTTATTGTTTTTATTAAACTAATGTGGTTTAAAAGAGGGTTGCATGGTTTTTACATTTTTACTTTGTGGAACTACATTGGCTCAGCAGGCACTGGGTGTCAGAGCATGCTGGTACTGTTGGTTCCACAAAGTAAAATGATGATTTATAATTTTCCCTTATATTTGACTCATTTTATTAATCCACACTGTGGCAGGATGGACCACCTATGCCACCCTGTCTGTTGCTGCTGGGAACTGGTTGGGCTTACTTTGCCACCATTCCCTTTCGGTATCCCAAACGTACCCTCTCACCGCAGTAGGAGGGGCTTACAAATGCTGCCACCACTGGACTCCTTACCGGCATCCAGTACCGGGATTCTTCTGGGAAACTGACACTGCGAGTGTGCCCCATTACTGGTGTACCTGGGCTAGTACTCCTGGCCTCTTTCTATGGATCAAGGTTGCTGTGGATGGATATCCCCTGGCCTATCATACTGGCCACAGCTGCTGGGTAGCAGCAGAGCGGTGGAACAGGATGTTAGGTCCAAACCTCAGAAACAGCCAGGAACTAATTAGATTTTGGGTCTAATCTGTAGGTCACAGGATTTTCATCATGGAAGATGTTTTCAAGCAGGTATTTCAAGTAAGTGATGTTTATTTGCAGTCACACTGATTGAAGGTATCAAGACAGGGCTTTTTATACAAATTTGCACACAGCCTCACAGGTAAGCCAGCCCACTGAGATCTGAGCTAGTTTTGGTATCAGGATGCAATTTGTTTACCCAAACATGGATTTACATGCAATGCAAAGCTAACAATATTTGCTTATCTGTGATATCCCAAAACTCGCTGTGATTTCCTGGATCTTATTTTAGACACAAAGAAAATCTAACAGCAGTCTAATTAAATCTTCCCACGCTAGACCCTCACACATCAAAAGGTCTAATTAACATGGGTCCGTTCTTCTAACAGTTGCAGAATACACATTTCCTACAAAGAAAAGAATTCCCCAAGACAAGTTCCAAAACCCCAAACAAGGCATTTCCTTACACCACGATACACAAGACTTCCTAAACAAAGGCTTATTGTATCAGATATACACATCAGAAATAATGCATTTCCACTAGCAAGCTTAAAACAGAAAAAAACTAATTTTCTCCCATGATCTCAGAAATAAAGATTTCCTATACCAAAATATACACAATATGAAATATAAGTGCATTTGCAATTCTATAAATAAGCACCCTGCACTATCTCTTTTAAATAAATTTATACCATAAGTTATAAGTGATCCAGTCACACACACCACTGCCCAGGGGTGTGGGAGGAGCCTTAGTGCTTCAGCATGGGGCTGGGTCTCCCTAAAGGGGGATACATGCCTTGATGAACCAGGCCTTATGTTGGAGGTAATAACTAAGGCCTACTGTTCCAACATTATTATTCCAAAAAATGTAGTTGTGTAATGATGTAGTTGCCTAAGGGATTGTGCTTCATTAGATATGTAAGCCTTAGTATTCAAGATGTTTAAGTTAAGTTTTAACACTTGATATATGAGATGTGTATAATTACCAAGAAGAAAGAAATATGCACTGATCATAGAATTGTTTTGTCAGCAAAATCTTAATGTGCACTTTGCAAGTGCCATATGTTAAGTTTTTTTTCTTTTCATTATTTAAATCTAAAAATACCAGTATTATCCCCAGAAGGAGGGATGGGGATGCTCTATAACTTGCATGGTAATCTATCTGTCACAAACTTGTCTTGTGACAGAGACTCCAAGAGTCAGAGATTCTGCTCCCACAAGGCGGCCCCATGGCAGGTGTAGCAGGTAGAAACAAACTTCTCTTGACCAAGGAGGTTCTCCTGAGAGGACACATGGTAATGGACAATGCCATGGTCAAAGGATTGGAGACAGTTGGATCATTGAGTCGTATATTGTGGTTATTAGTGTATGAGAATCTATAATAGTGTGGGATAGCAGAGGTGAAAACTCTCCCAAATGCTTATCTGATTATGACTGGTAATTTTCACTTTATAGAAACATTTGAATATTTTTTTTCCCCCCAAATGTAAATTCTAAGTACAAACCAAATGTCACATATTTGGAATTGGGTAGGGCCTTTTAGATCTGCCTAACTTACCTCTACCTCCCAGAAGGTACGGAGTCGAACGACTCGAAAGGTTTTCACCAGTGACCCCCGCAAGGGGATATGGCTACTTTCATGCCACAGGTCTCGACCCCCTTGGTAGGTGTTTGGTGAGATCTAGTGGAGATTTAAAGGTAGAGAAGAAGCTGATGCTCTGAGTAGGATAACAGGAATAAAAGGTCAGGAATCTACGGCCCAGCAAGTACTAGGTCCAGGTAAGATTCAAGAGCTAGTACAAGTATTGGCGGAGGTATGGTTCTGCGGCTAAATGTACACTTGGGTCCAGGTACGCTCGGAAGCACTGAAGCTGGATCAGGAGTGGTACAGCGTTCACGACAGGGGTCCACATTATATTTATGAAGCAGTACAGGTACTGGCGATGATTGTGGATCTTCAGGTTGATGTACACTTGGGTCCAGATATGCCTAGGAGCACTGAGGCTAGATTAAGAGTAGTACAGCGCTCATGGCAGGGATCCAGGTAGAGAAGAGTAGACTGTATTGATAAAGTAGAGAAGATTGGAGTGCGGCCAGGTAGACGCTCCAGGTACAACAGGCTGGAAATACGAGAGTAGCTGTCAGGGCAGACAGGAGCCAGGATTAACATCCACACACTAGGAGAGACTCAAAGAACTGGCAATCAACAGGGAAAAAGAGGTATTTTAAATAGTGTAACCGATATAGGGCGTCTGCTAATGGAAATGAATGGGAGCTGTCAAAAGGTCGAACCGTACATGCGCAGACCAGGAGCAAGATGGTGCCAGACCGAGGAAGGAACAGCGACTCCTCGAGAGAGACTACCTGCGGCGGGCCCCCCAGGGTAAGTGATCCGGGACCCGACTGAGCGATCGGCAGGCCCGGAGTGTGACACCAGCAGATCCGCCAGTCTATTTGCATGCTACATCAAACTTGTGCATCATTATTAATATCCAGATTATTAATACCCAGATGTCAAGTCTCCCAGATTTTTTTTTAACAGTCTCCTGCATTGACTCCATCTCCAAATCTCACAATTATATCCTCCAAGATTTAAGAAGATGATGAGAGAGGGGTTCAACCCCCTCCAAAAACTGCTTTTTCAGCTGTGCCATATGGATTGCTTCCTGATCTATGACTGGTAAATAAATGTACAATGAATTCTTGGTATGCTGCTTACAGCCTTTTGAGTTAGTGTTTTTCCCTCTGGCCATTTACCGGCTGGATTCACCTTTAAGAATATTAGAACTGTAAAACTAGCTCTTCAGTAACTATATTTCTGGACTCGCTGTGAAATTCCCAGATCTCAACCAGCATCATTAAGCAAATATTTCTAAAGTATAGATGGTTTCTTATTTCAAGAACACCTGTTAGTTCCTCATTCTGCCAACTTGATCTTTTATATACTTTTTCAGCAATGCTGCTATATACTGAACAGAGCATTATAGAGCATGCAGAAATTGCGGTCATAAGATAACCTCTAATCTGTCTGCTGGTGAGTTATCTGACTGTACTAACAGGCCCCAGTGCAGGTCAGAAATAAACCAACGATTTAACACCAACGCCAAAGAGCTGGAGCTCATCCTCTCTGGCCATCCAAATTAAACAGCGAATCTGTGACTTTGGCCAAGCAACAATATTGTGTAGACAGCTTTATGCCTTTATTAGGTTTAAAAGGCAGTGAAAAAACCCCATTTATAAACTATATCAAACAATCAGTTCATTAATTAGAAAACCTGTTAATTTCCTCTGTCTTATTATAATCCGCTCGAAAGGCACCACAGCTGAAACATTGTAAGTAAAGCTCGATTTTTGTTCACCTCAACTTTGTGTACATTGCCTACTTTTTACATTTAGGCCTTTCTAGCACTACTGTCTTCTACACCCAGTTGTATAACCCCAATCGGAGATATTGTAAACCAAACAATTGCCTGCAAAAAATGTAGTATTCTAAAAAGCAAGTCTCTTTGTGAGAAGTGAATTGAGTAAGAACACTTATACAGAAAGTCATTACATGGGAATTAATATGTCAAAAAGTCACAATGTTTATTGATTAAAATGGTGATAACAAATTGACATACAGAAGTAACTTGCAAAACGGTCTATATGGTAATAAAAGGATTAAAATGACACTAAACAGAAAAATGACACTCCCATACTCTTTTGTGTAATCTGCCACCAGGGGAAGAATAGAAGATATGAACAATTTTACAATAGAAGTCTGATTGTCAAAAACAACAATTTCTAAAATCAATTACTTTATTAACCTTCTTCCTATCCAAATCTCCCTGCTCTTTGACATCCTGGCAAGAGGTGTGCTGGTATGTTAATTTGTTTTACATTTCCTTTATTGCCCGTTTGTCCAAGAACAGCTCTAGTACTAGATTAATTCTATTAAAGTTATCTGATCGCTTACCAATAAGCATTGTCCGCTGCGATTTGTGTGGTTCCAACACACAATTAGATTTAATATGCAAAGAATAACAGTTCATTAAAATAAGTTAAGCCGATGGTCAAAGTAGACTGTATAGTGGACGCAGAGCCTGGTTTATATACACTTTGTGATACATAAAAAAAACAGTAGTAGTAGATGTCATGGCATGTTTCCATAGGTTCAGGATTTAGGACAGTCCAGTATAATGCAGGTCATAAATCGGTTCAAACAGTGCCCTCCAAAGGTGGGGGTCAACTCTCCAACAACTGCATACGTGTCTTCCCGCCAAAAAGCTAGTTTAACCTGGTCTATTTGCATTACACACACAATATCATTCTGATCATTATTCCTCTTTCATCCATAACTTGCATATGCAAGATGCGATCGCTTAGCCGATTGTAGCAGATATCTGGTGGTAATAAGAGGATTAAAATGACACTAAACATGATATGTTTCCTAAATCCTGAACCTTAGATATCAATAAAGTGGTTTTAACATTATTATATTAAACTATTAAATCTATTACATTCGATTATAAATGATTGTGTATTGGAACTTTATTAAGGTGAACTATTCACAAGTGAATGTGTGAGTGTAAGTGTGTGTGTGCATTATTTATCCGTACGATTGCATCATAACACATGGCGTACTAATCGCAATCGCACGGTAAAACAATATTAATCAATTTGGTTTACCTCATCCAATTATTTGACTTCCACAATTCCACTAAACATGTTGGACCTGATTCATTAAGGAACTTAAATTAAGAAGTTTCTTATTTAAGTCTCCTGGACAAAAGCATGTTACAATGCAAGGTGTAAAAATTAGTTTTCTGTTTTGCACATAAGTTAAATACTGACTGTTTTTTCATGTAGCACACAAATATCAACTTTAAATTTCAGTGTACAAATAAGCTATCAAGTATTTGTGTGCTACATGAAAAAACAGTCAGTATTTAACTTATGTGCAAAACAGAAAACTAATTTTCACCCCTTGCATTGTAACATGGTTTTGTCCAGGAGACTTAAATAAGAAACTTCTTAATTTAAGTTCCTTAATGAATCAGGCCCCTTATGTTTTTCCTTGGGGGAAATACCTTATCCTTATAGGTCCTTTATGAGGCTTGTATATGAAATTGACATATATTATCTGACTAGCTCCAGTAGTTACAAATTTGCGCCAATGTTTTCCAAAACACAGATTATGTAAAGTATTGCTTTCATCCATTATGATTCCCATATGGGTTATAGTCTGAATTTGCTGTGACCCAAATTTGGTCCTCTCTCTAGCCAAAGGATTTTTAACCAGGATCTTAGGATCTGTGGAGCTCTTAACCAGTCAATAAAAAAATGTTGACTTCTCTACTGTCATAATAAGTGTCTCTGAAAAAGAATCAAGACAAGGTGACAAACCTCAGGCCCCTGAAGTATGTGTATCTCCTTCATCAAAATACACTTATTTGCTTGCACACATTTGCCAGAAACCATGTTAATTAAAGCAACTTCATATTTTAAGATAGATCGTGACCACATTAATATATAATTTTCCTAATTATCCCGATTAGGCTATAATCATGACACCCACCCGTTCTGACATTGCTGTGAATTTATTTAGCTTGTGTGTCTGGATAATTTCTGAGTATATGAGTTTATTTTCAGTACCTGTTATTACTAAAAGCCATCACAAAGAAAACCTAAGAGAATATGTAATTTTATATAAATATAATGCAAAGTTACAATAAGTACAAATGGCCAAAAACACAAATTGAAATAAAACACTGCTCCACTGAGCTTACAGTCTTTTCAATCGAAAAATGTATGAATATATCTACAGCACTTAATCCGTGGTTTGTACAATGCAGGTGGTCTCTTTGAGAAAAACATTTTTTAAGCCACATACATTTGCTATTACAATACATAGATGTTTATATGCTCTACATACCTGTTCTTAAGCGTATGTAGATTCAGCAGTACACGTCAAACAAGGTAACAGCACAATGCAAAAGACCTGTCATTCTAGACTAGGCAGAACAAACTTAAGTTCTTTGTAGAACATGTGAAGGATTAGATAAAACATAGTACAAATCTGCAGATAGTTTTTTTTTTTTATACCTTTTTTTTCTTTCAAGTCTTTTATGTATCCTGATCATCATACAGGATTGGATACAAGTTTTGTGCTTGTGTAACCTCTAATTAGTGATTACCTTTCCTCATTCAAACTACGTACGAAGAACAAGTAATGACCTTTAGTGTTCCCAGGGAGACTCGGAGATGTCTCTTTCTTCCTCATCAGTACAGATTATTTCATAATTAAAGGCAAGATTGAGGGGGTGTGGCTTGTGGGGGTGAATAATAACTGGAAGGTCACCATAAGTCTGCTTTTATATGAGAAATGATTGTAGCTGCTCTTGTATTTGTGGCAAACACAGAGGGCCTTTTATGATGAGTTGTGAGTGGAGCAGATAGTTTGAACACTACCATTTACCATCTTGAATCACATAGTTCCTCCTTTGGATGATGTCCTTTGAGTTTTTAATATCCTTTGTCGAAGTCGTATAATTGGATGAACGAAAGTATATTTGTTAATATTGTTTTATTGGCCGATTACACTCAGTATGCCACGCTACACGTGGCATACGGCTATCGCACAGTAAAATACGCACGTACACACTCGCATTACAACATTTAGTTATTTATATAATTCATATTCATATTGTGTGTAGAATTTTGAGGGAAAAAAGCAATTTATTCCATTTTGGAATAAGGCTGTAACATAACAAAATGTGGAAAAAATGAAGCACTGTGAATACTATCCGGATGTACTGTAAGTTTTGCTTTACAATCTATATGAATGGTAATGTGAAAGTGTTTTGAAAGGTAACTCTAATGATCCCCAGAAAGTCCTGCTTATTTTCACACCTGTGATAAATGATGGGTGCAAACATGATCATTATGTGTAGGACAAGATGTTCTACAAGATAGGGATAGAGGCTAGTTGGTCATGTGAGGGTTTAAAAAAATGTGAGTGTTATTTATTATTGCTAGTGATTATATCGCCTGCATCCAGTGTGTTCCCAATACCACCCTTCTCTTCCATCGCACCGGTCTTCCAATTCCTCAGATATCTAGTCATTTGCTTCCTTCTAACCCCCTTTTCTTTCCCTACAGCTAAAATGACACTATTAGCAAATGATGTTGGCCCACCTAAGGGGCATAGGCAATATGTAACTTACCCTTATCAGAGGAAAATGTTATCCATGTTGGAGGCCCTCAAGGTACCTCTTTTTTATAAGATGGGCTGCTCAGCTGCTATAAATAGGGTAATCCCACCCATCCATTTATACATATTATAAGAATCAGAGAATCCCATATCTTTACCATCATATAACTGGAAATCTAAGTAGAGCACTTTGGAATGTCACAGAAGTGATGCACAATACATACAAGTCCACTGGATATCTGATTATCTAAATCCACACAAATTGTTATACTTCCTTTACAAGGTCAATGAATAGCCAAATAATTATTCTGGCCTGAGTCGTCTCTAACATGATAGTGCTCACAATCAGGGATGGAACTAACGAACTGTGGACCCCGGTGCAGGGACGCGGGGAGGAGAGAACCGGGGCCCACAGCTCTCTAGTTCCCCATGCAGCGGGCCCCATCTGCTACACCAATGGTAGTTCCGGCCTTGCTCACAATCAAAATCGGCCCCATAGAATGGTTAATGGGCGACAAAGCCGGGAGATGACCTCTACGGAAACCTGGTACAATACTTGTACTTCTTCTCCTTCAGTGCACAGTTTCTTATAGGACCATTAAGCCTAAATACAAGGTAATGCAATTTAAAAAGACTAACTGCAAAATTTGCAACTGTAGATATAAAACTTCTACCAAGTTCACATCATTTACATTGTATGTAGCATTATTATTTTGTAATCTATTGCCCTTTTGAATTTTACGATTTTGTGATCTGAAAATCTTTCCATTATGCCCTTCAACTCTCTTGTAGATAGGAAGTTTAATGTGTGCAGGAAAAAAATCCCCCCCCCCCCCCCCCCCTAATGTCTGACCAATTTCAGTATCTCTGTATACCATGATTTTTAATTTCTTTTTAATATACTTGCATTATAGGTTGGTCTACCAAACTGTTGGAATAGAAAGACCACACGTCATGAAACTTGCGTAACTAGCAACGCCTCTTGATTCCCGTTGGATGCCGTATGTGGTAATCCATTGTCTGCTGACGGTAAACCAGGTCACTTAGATGCACCAACAGTTCAAGATGTTCAGTGACAACTAGGAAACCAAAATGCCCTATGGATCTAGTGGTCCTTTAAAATTATTATTAACCTTATTTATATAACACAGACTTATTAAGCAGCACATTACAGAGAATGTTTAATCGTTTATATCAGTCCCTGTCCCAGTGAGACTTACAGGTTAAATTCTTTACCACACTATCTATCATTAATTATTATCTAATTAACCTACCAAAGTATTTTTGGACTGTAGGAAGAAACCCAGATAAATACAGGAAGAAAATGCAAGCTCCACACAGATGGTGCCCTGGTTGGAATTGAACCCAGCGCTGGGAGGCAGTAATACTAATCACTGTGCCACCCACAACTGGTTCAGAGAAGGGACATGGAAGGATAGAACATATATCATCAAGGCTTCATTCTTTAAAGTTATATTTTGAGCTTTTATGTTATGATCTCCGTTTAGCAGTGTGCTGTAAGAGGGTTAATTTAATATTCCCATTTGCCTAAAGTATTACCGAAGGTTTTATCTCTGAGATAAGATGATAGATGACAAGATGTAAGATAAAAAGAAAGAGCAAGTGACATTCTTGGGATACATCGGAGAGAGGTTATGAAACATGCCGAGGATGAGAGCATGTGAATGGAAGAGATAAATACCAGAGAAATTCAGAAGTCCTACGAATAAATGTTAATGGTCTCTGATTGTGTCCTCTTTCCATCCGCGGTTATCATTATATAATGTCTCTGCAGGCTGTTTCAGTGAAGAGCTGAATCATAGGTCACAGGCTGTAACTCTCTAGCAGACTGTGATCTTCAGAAGTAGCGCTGGTTGTTTCTTAAAGAATGGACTATATAACAAACCTGCAGTCATTATTTTTTTTTAAATAAAATTCAAACTAATATAACAAAGGGCTATTCAAGATCAATAACATTAGGTTACACAAATATGTTTATTTCATAAGTTAATACAGTAGAAATATTATTACTTGTTTGCAGCCGGTGACCAAATATCCACATACACCCATACTTGCCAACTCTCCCGGAATGTCCGGGAGACTCCCGAAATTCGGGTCAGTCTCCCGGGCTTCCGGGAGAGCTGGCAAATCTCCCGCATCCCGCTGCAGCCACCTCTAAATGACACGATTCAGCCAGAATTGCGACATTTTTGACCCCCCCCCCCCCGCGACAAAACAGCATTTTTGTCACGGGGGGCGGGGCTAAAATGACGCGATTTGTCTTGCCCTGCCCCGCCTCGCCCCTCCCGCCCTCCAGTCACGCCCATCTCCCGGAAACAGAATACAGAAAGTAGGTAAGTATGCATACACCCCATCCACCCACCCGCCTTAATATCTGTCGTAAAAATTCTCGCCAATGATGTTAATCTTGGGAAGTATCCTAAACGTTCTCACTGTTTACTTAGCTTTTTTATGCTCGTTGTGCTGGGCTGGCTGTATAAATACATTTATATGATCGCTCAAAGTAAAAAAGAAGCAAGAAACTTTGTTGGAAAGAAAGGGGGGGGGGATTCACAGTGCTCAATCTCTGATGTGACAGAAAGATGATATGATGTTATTCTACGATAATCAATAATCAACTATGTGCTATATATCATTTGTTGTTAACATTTGTATCACCAGATAAGTCCACACAGTCTTTGTATATATTCTCTGTATCTCAGTTGTTCGTCTGAAGTCCAGGATGCAAGATCTTTGTCTTGTGATTTTTGGTATGATCCCAGTGTCATATGTAAATAAACTGTTGAATGGATTAGGAGTGAACCGTGAAGGTCCAAGGGGGGAGTGGGAGAACACTTGAAGATGAAGGTCTACGGAAGGAGTGGGAGAACACTTTGGGCCTAATTCATGTTCGGACACAATCTACACA
Source organism: Mixophyes fleayi (assembly GCF_038048845.1). Taxonomy (NCBI): domain Eukaryota; kingdom Metazoa; phylum Chordata; class Amphibia; order Anura; family Limnodynastidae; genus Mixophyes; species Mixophyes fleayi. The sequence continues at coordinate 25,799,319 of NC_134409.1, read as the reverse complement.
CAGCTTGTGTCTAAAAAAACGAGCACAAAACTTGGACGTAATTCTGCCAGTATTCAAAATCAAGCAGATTTCAAAATATGTCTCCATTTGAATCTGGGTATAAGTACGCCCTGGCTAATCGTTACTTGCCGTATGTTAGCAGACAGAACACAGTGCAGGATATGCACCTGCATATGTGCAATATAAAGTACCATTCTAACGCATACAAAAATATATTGTTTAAAATAAATGAACAACTCATAATCGTCACTAGATACAGGGAGTGAAGGCCACTTGCTGATATTTGCGCTGCTAAGTTAGGAGAAGTGTTTAGGAGTCTAAACACGCCCCCGGTCTTCGCCAGGGACCCTCTGCAAGGGAGTTTGGAGTTTGCTGCACATGACGCGCAGGCCCTCCAAGTTAGCTATCAGCGGAGTGGATGGTGAACAGATGTGGTCGTACAGGCAGAACTCAAACCGTTCAGACAAACGCGGTATCAAAGGAGAAGGCAAATCTGAGTCAGCAAGCCAATGGTCAGATACAGTGGGAGCAATCAGGCAAAATGGAGATTCAGGAGCAGAACCAGAGGAAGCTGGGTCGGTACACAGGAGGTCAGTCAAAGAGCAGGGAAACAGGCTGTAACGCTGGAGCATAGGAAGACCTAGATACTCTGGTGCCTAGATAGAGGAAACGAGCACAACAGGAGCTGTGGCCAAACCAGGCTTATTTTTATTCAAAATTGCAAGGTGTACAATTTGGATACTATTTAGATAAAGTAATGGTTTGTTTTTAGGTAACACACAAACACTTGTTAGCTTGATTTTTACCCTGTTGTTCAAATGTGATCTACTACATGCTCTACCACAATGATAAATCTGTCCTCGTATTTTAGATGTATCTCACCCTCCAATGCAACTTTGTTAGGCCAAGGTGCATTTTGAATTTATTACAATGTTTTACTTACAAAATGGAACATGCCCCATAGGTCACATTCACATTATTATGTGCATCCATATTAATGACCTAACACTTGGGGGGTGCTTAATTTTTAGGACTCTTTCTTGGCCAGAAATGGAACATTGTCTGGAATCCTAGCTTTCTCTCAATCTATGGCTTGTATGTGTTATGCATGTTTTGTCGCTATCCAATAACAATTGTCGAATCTTGATTTGTGTTTCCAACGCACAAATATTTATTCTCAAAAAGTAGCAGAATAATTCAAGCGAAATAATAATAAGTACAGCCGTTACTTATCGCAGGCGCTCTGGATCCAGTGAACAGTCATTCAGGTCTGAATTCTGTGGTCAAGATGACTGTCCACTAGATGAAAAGCTCCTGTTTATATGCAGACAGAAATTAGAGATGGTCACTGACCCCCGTGTTTTGGTTTTGGATTCGGTTTTGGATCTGGATTACCGTCGTGTTTTGGTTTTGGTTTTGGTTTTGCAAAACCGCCATTGCGTGTTTTGGTTTTGGTTTTGGTTTTGTTTGGTTTTGTTTTGCTATTTTTTGGGAAAATCCATGTTTTTGGGCCTAAATTAACCCAATTTAGTGCTCCAACTGTTTTAGAGACAAGTAATCTAATTGTTGAGGTAATAAATCATCCAAAAAAACAGTTTAATTCTTCGTTGGTAGGCCTATTCTACACACAAAACAGATTGTCTTCCTCTCCATCTATGCATATTGGCAATGCAGCCATTGTCTTTGAATGTATATTACACCCTACACTTATAGTTAAATATGTAAAGAAATGGAAAAAGCCAGTTTGGTTTCTGTCTCTCAAGGCCCCCCTCCACTTGTATAAAATAGCAAAAAATTCAGCCATTATAGACTGTACAATATTAATTGACATGGAGAAAGCCAGTTTGGTTTCTGTCTCTCTAGGCCCCCCTCCACTTGTATAAAATACTAAAAAATTCAGCCATTATAGACTGTACAATATTAATTGACATGGAGAAAGACAGTTTGGGGTCACTCTGTCTCTCTAGGCCCCCCTCCACTTGTATAAAATACCAAAAAATTCAGCCATTATAGACTGTACAATATTAATTGACATGGAGAAAGCCAGTTTGGTTTCTGTCTCTCTAGGCCCCCCTCCACTTGTATAAAATACTAAAAAATTCAGCCATTATAGACTGTACAATATTATGAAAAATGGACAAAGCCAGTTTAGGGTCACTCTGTCTATGACACCCTACCCTTAAGGATAAATTGCCCTAACAGCAGCCTTTCAAGATGGTATGTGATATGGAAATGCCACAAGTCCCTTTCCTCTTTGGGGGTAGATTGCACCCTACACTTACATAGAAAGTTTTAAAAAGATGTTATCGGCATCATCTTCAGCTTCATCCTCACCCTCATCAGTGTGTACGTCATCATCACAGACTATCAATTCATCGCCGCTTGAATCCGCCATTAGAGAACAGTCAGTGCTTGGATGTCTTGGATGGTGAAGGCCTTCCTCGTGGAAGATGTAGTTCATTTTTATAAACATCATTTTCTCCACATTTTTGGGAAGTAACCTTCTACAGCGATCACTGACTAAGTTCCCTGCTGTGCTGAACACTCGTTCAGAGTACACACTGGAGGGTGGGCAGCTTAGGTATTGCAAAGCAAGTTTGTACATGGGTTTCCAAATGGCCTGCTTTTCTTCCCAGTAAGGAAAGGGACTGTCTGACATTTCCATATCAACTACCTCTTGAAAGTAATCCTCCACCATCCTTTGCATGTTTATACTCATATTGGATGGACTTATGGGCAAAGTGACACTTTTTTTTGAAAAATCCTTCAAACCAGCCCAGATGTTAAATTGTTCTCGTCTGCCCCCTGTGTCTTCCCTGCTTCTTTTTTGGAAATTTAATTTTTTACGAGCAACAGCTTGAGAAAGTGAAGGAGGACACGTCGTCAAGCCGAGGCCCAGTTCAGTGGCCAACTTGCTGAGCAATAGCTCCTTGCAAAAGTTCACATCTCGCTCATTTACAAGTAAAGACTCAATGTAGGTTTTAAACCTTGGATCAAGCACAGTGGCCAAAACGTACTGATCCGAGTTCAAGATCTTAATAACTCGAGGATCATTGTGAAGCGAATTAAGTACTTGATCGACAAGGCCAACATACTTTGCTGAATTGCTTGCTTTCAGCTCCTCCTTCATTTTCTCAAGCTGCTTTTCCAATAGTCTAATTAAAGGAATGACTTGGCTCAAACTAGCAGAGTCTGCACTGACCTCACATGTCACAACTTCAAATGGTTTCAGCACCTTGCACAGCACTGAAAGGATTCCCCACTGTGCAAGAGTGAAATACATCCCCCCTCCTTTCCCAATGTCATGACTTGTGCAATATGCTTGGATGGCTTTGCGCTGTTCCTCCATCCTCTGAAGCATGTACAGGGTGGAATTCCACCGAGTTACCACCTCTTGCTTAAGTTGGTGGCAGGGCAAGTTAAACTGCTCTTGGAGCTGCTGTAATCTCCTACATGCTGTGGCTGAATGCCTGAAATGGCCTGAAATTTTACGGGCCACCGAAAGCATCTCCTGCACCTCACGGTTATTTCGTAGGAAGCTCTGCACCACCAAGTTGATGGTGTGAGCAAAACAGGGAATATGTTGGAAATCACCCAGCTGTAATGCTCGCACTATATTGTTGGCGTTATCTGAAATGACATACCCTGGGGAGAGTCCGAGTGGTATAAGCCATGCATCAATCACATCTCTCAGTTTGCGTAACAAATTGTCAGCCGTATGCCTGTTAGTGAAGCCGGTGATACAAAGAGTGGCCTGCCTGTGACAAATGTTACGTAGTGGTGTACATGCTGCTGCTGTTCCTGCTGGTGAAGGTGAATGACCAACCCAGTGGGCTGTCACAGTCATATAGTCTTTGGTTTGGCCACTTCCACTTGTCCACATATCTGTGGTTAAGTGAACAGTGGGCAGAATGGCATTTTTCAGCGCAATCTCTACATTTTTACACACTTTTTGGTATAGTTGTGGAATAGCTTTACGGGAGAAATGGTGTCGCGATGGAATTCTGTAACGCGGACACAAAACCTCAATTAACTGTGAAAAACCAGCTACGTTTATTGTGGAGATTGGACGCAGATCTAACACTAACATTGCAGCCATGGCGTCTGTGATTCGCTTGGCGACTGGGTGACTGCTGTCATATTTGCTTCCCCTCGCAAATGATTGTTTCACAGTTAATTGCTGAAATGTAGGACTGCTCATTTTATTCACCTGCCTCTGGGATGACGATTCACCCCCAGCAGCAGCAACAGCAGCAGCAGGACTAACGCTTTCTTCAGAGGAATCAATAATAGTGCCGGAGTCATCCAGCCTTAAGTGGGATGCCGGGCTAACTCCGAGCGCTACTGAGGATATTGATGAGGATGGTGTGGTGGGTGTATTTTGTAGCCGTCGGTATGTCGGTGAGCGGAGGGTCTTAGCTGATGAGGGAGTGCTTGTATTCTTTTGGGAAGAACTTTCAGCTTTTCCCAACACTTTGCCATGAACTCTCGTTAAATGGCGTAACATAGACGAGGTTCCAAGATGGTTAAGGTCCCTCCCTCGACTGACTGTGGCTTCACATACACTACAAATGGCTATACAATTGTTGTCTGGATTTGGGTAGAAATAATTCCACACATAAGAAGTGGATTTTTTTGTTTTATGCCCAGGCATGACAATGGCCTTTTTCTTGTCACGTGCCAGAACTGCTGCCACTGGTGCAGGACTTACACAAACAACCTCATCCTCATCAACATCCTCATTAGCGCCCTCGTCGCCTACACAAATCTCCCCCTCATCCTCTTCTAATTCCAAAGTGGCATCCTCAATTTGGGTATCACCGGCTACACTCGGGCTATTAAGGCACACATCAGCAGAATGCTCACGATTAGACATCCCACTGTTGGATGGACTCTCCACAGGGATTGTTGTCATTTGTGAATCAGAGCAAATATTCTCCTGTAATGCCTCACTGGTATCTTGCAGCTCAGCTTTGACGCGTAACAGTAGTTGTGCACCAATTGTAGCCTGGGTAACTTTTTGGGATCTGCCACTAATAGCCAAAGGTGAAGGCCTCATTCTCTCTTTGCCACTGCGTGTGTAGAATGGCATGCTTGCAATTTTTTTTTTATCGTCACTTAACTTTTGCTCAGTTACACTTCTTTTTCGCTTCAATACAGTAAATTTTTTTTTGGTTTTTGTTTTTTGCACTAATTTGAAAACACTCTGTTGTTTGACATCGCCTTGGCCAGATGACGTACTGGGAACACTAACATCAGGACTGGTGACAGAACCTGGTTGCTCATTTAGATCATATGTGGACTGCTTTGAATCCATTCTGAGCGCAAACCACTGAGGAGTGCTAAAAATTATTGAGTAGATACTGCTGACAGATATGACTTTTGACAGCCAGAAATATTAATGCACAATTAGGGAGGACACCCCAAAAACACTGAGGAGTGCTAAAAATTATTGAGTAGATACTGCTGACAGATATGACTTTTGACAGCCAGAAATATTAATGCACAATTAGGGAGGACACCCCAAAAACACTGAGGAGTGCTAAAAATTATTGAGTAGATACTGCTGACAGATATGACTTTTGACAGCCAGAAATATTAATGCACAATTAGGGAGGACACCCCAAAAACACTGAGGAGTGCTAAAAATTATTGAGTAGATACTGCTGACAGATATGACTTTTGACAGCCAGAAATATTAATGCACAATTAGGGAGGACACCCCAAAAACACTGAGGTGTGCTACAAATTATTGAGTAGATACTGCTGACAGATATGACTTTTGACAGCCAGAAATATTAATGCACAATTAGGGAGGACACCCCAAAAACACTGAGGAGTGCTAAAAATTATTGAGTAGATACTGCTGACAGATATGACTTTTGACAGCCAGAAATATTAATGCACAATTAGGGAGGACACCCCAAAAACACTGAGGAGTGCTAAAAATTATTGAGTAGATACTGCTGACAGATATGACTTTTGACAGCCAGAAATATTAATGCACAATTAGGGAGGACACCCCAAAAACACTGAGGAGTGCTAAAAATTATTGAGTAGATACTGCTGACAAATATGACTTTTGACAGCCAGAAATATTAATGCACAATTAGGGAGGACACCCCAAAAACACTGAGGTGTGCTACAAATTATTGAGTAGATACTGCTGACAGATATGACTTTTGACAGCCAGAAATATTAATGCACAATTAGGGAGGACACCCCAAAAACACTGAGGAGTGCTAAAAATTATTGAGTAGATACTGCTGACAGATATGACTTTTGACAGCCAGAAATATTAATGCACAATTAGGGAGGACACCCCAAAAACACTGAGGAGTGCTAAAAATTATTGAGTAGATACTGCTGACAGATATGACTTTTGACAGCCAGAAATATTAATGCACAATTAGGGAGGACACCCCAAAAACACTGAGGAGTGCTAAAAATTATTGAGTAGATACTGCTGACAGATATGACTTTTGACAGCCAGAAATATTAATGCACAATTAGGGAGGACACCCCAAAAACACTGAGGAGTGCTAAAAATTATTGAGTAGATACTGCTGACAGATATGACTTTTGACAGCCAGAAATATTAATGCACAATTAGGGAGGACACCCCAAAAACACTGAGGAGTGCTAAAAATTATTGAGTAGATACTGCTGACAGATATGACTTTTGACAGCCAGAAATATTAATGCACAATTAGGGAGGACACCCCAAAAACACTGAGGAGTGCTAAAAATTATTGAGTAGATACTGCTGACAGATATGACTTTTGACAGCCAGAAATATTAATGCACAATTAGGGAGGACACCCCAAAAACACTGAGGAGTGCTAAAAATTATTGAGTAGATACTGCTGACAGATATGACTTTTGACAGCCAGAAATATTAATGCACAATTAGGGAGGACACCCCAAAAACACTGAGGAGTGCTAAAAATTATTGAGTAGATACTGCTGACAGATATGACTTTTGACAGCCAGAAATATTAATGCACAATTAGGGAGGACACCCCAAAAACACTGAGGTGTGCTACAAATTATTTAGTAGATACTGCTGACAGATATGACTTTTGACAGCCAGAAATATTAATGCACAATTATGGGGGACACCCCAAAAGCGCTGGGGAGTGCCAAATATGAAGAAAAAATAATAAACCTCTATCCTCCTCTCTGCACTAGCGATTTTGGTTAGAGCAATTGCAAGAACAATATGGTATTCTCTGTCCCTGCTCTAATTAGCCTATGACTACACCCTGCTCTCTCCCTCTGTCAAATGGCGATGGATTGCTGTGGAGGCGTGTATTTATAAAGTTGAAGTATCGCGAGAACCGAGTCCCGAGATCCGACGACGTCACAATGACGTTCGGCCTCGATTTGGATTCGGAATGGGCGGGAGAGTACCGAGCTGCTCAGCTCGGTACTCGGATACCCAAAGTTCGGGTGGGTTCGGTTCTCGGAGAACCGGACCCGCCCATCTCTAACAGAAATACAGTAAAACAATGCAGATGGTGTGGCTTGCTTCTATTGGTCCAGGTTTCAGAAAGGTCCAGGAGGTTGCAGATCATAAGCTAGTTCAAACTAAAGAATCCAAAGGTCCCCATCTCTCCAGGGGATGTGCTCCGATCTTCCCGCCAAGACTCCAGTTTCAACTAGTCCATTAGCATTTTATAGTCAGTATCACATTAAAGGTTTATTTCCCTACCATCAATAACTAGAGTATGCAATGTGCGATCTCTTCGCCGAATGAACCGGACAGCTGCTGATGAATAGGGGATTAAAATGATACCAGACATGACACATTTCCTTTAACCTGTACCATATGTATCACTAATATGCATATAACTTATAATATTACACATAGACACTACTATATTTCAACATAAATAACTATGTGTTGCAACTACAATTAATGTGTACTATTTACAAATGTGTGTGTTGGTGCGAATGTATACAAAAGTGTAAAAACTGTTATTGCCACGTGTTGCGGCTGGACACGCTCCTTCCACGCCGTAGCGTGCTCTACGCATATTTTCAAACAAAGACAACCAAGTTTGCTCGATATTAATTAAAATGACTTCATCCAATTTGCTGACTTCGACATATGTTATGTTACGTACTCAGTTTAACAAAACATCAATGCAGACAACTGTATAAATTTATTAACTAACTATAAATTTTGGGACAAAATATTATTTTTTTTAAGTAATTTTGTATATTTCTTAATTTTCTGCCTATATTTTAAAATGTCGTGGATGAGCGCTTTGTTGCCTTGAGGATTTTCATCCCCAGCCTGGGTGTCTTCTTGAGCTGTTGATAAAAAAGAAAAAAAAAACATGCTTAGCTAATTGGTCAAACATATATTACTTGAAAAGGGTGTACTTTGCCAGGATCAGCAGAGGCATATATATATATATATATATATATATATATATATATATATATATACTGTTGTTTTTCTTCAAATTGACCGTTTATAAAATTGTTAGAAAAAACAAAATTATTGTGTGTGTCTTTTCTAATTCAATTACAGGAAATGCGTCGAGGTTATTTTAGCCAATAATGAGTGGACATTTAGAACATGCCTTAATATTTAATTTATATTGGTCCCTTTAATGGTATGCTGAACACAGTACTAGGCAGAGGATTACTACTTTTGGGTGACAGATGTATTTATAGATATAGGTGGCTGGGGTTTACTTGAAACCTCCAAATATATTCTTATAGCCATTATGGATCAAAACTGTAAAATGGCTAACTAGCTATTTGGAAAAGGGCATGTGGTTATTAATGATTTTTGCTCAACTACAATGTGACTCAAAAGGAATATATTTCGGAAAAGTGCTTAATTTTCATACTTACATTCACCACTCGCCCCCTCCAAAACTGCCTATGTGGCAGGCACCTCCTCCTCCAGGTCCACCTCCAACGCTCCTGCCTCCGCCTCCACCACTGGTGCACCCTCCTCCTCCTCTGGCTCCACCACTGGCGCACCCTCCTCCGGAAAACACTGTACGCATTGGTCATCTGGACAACGATCTAACATGTCAGTAGGGACATATAGGGTAAGAAAGCCCCGTTTCTCTCTGAAATTGTTTTATAAGTTGGCTCCAGTAACGCAGTTTTGCAAAAAGAGCTATAAGCATTATATGTGTCCTGACTCATTTTTTCATATTTTATTCATTTCATTTTTATATTATACTCATTTTCTCATATTATACACAATCATTTATGAGATTAGTATAGCGCACTTTATTTATTTCCACTATATTCTGTACATCACTACGAATCACCACTGCACAGGGTATACAAGGTATCTAAAATATATAGTGTCCACTATCAATGTTCCTAAAAATGTGATTTAACTTCTGTGGATCTTTCCAATGCTCCACAACTATTGGGCAGAGGAGCGCTGGCAAATTTTAGGGGGGCAAGACTTGACTCAGCAGCCTATTAGGAACATTTTAAAGGATAAAAATGCAGGTGGCCCAGTGACACAGCCCACGGTAGCCCACTATGGGACCAGCCCAGGGGGCAGATGTCCCCCTGCCCCTCAGCCCAGCCTGCCCCTGCCCAAAATGTTATTTGCATTGTAAAATAAGTGATTTCATAACTCTAAAGACTCTGCATATATTGTATATATTGATGAAATAAATGCTAGGACTGTACCTCACCTACACTTGTCATTAAGAAGTAAATGTCATCTAAAATATTGTATATTATGATGAAGAAGGTTATATTATATAAACACATCTAGAGCTTGACTACAAAAGCAACTGGATCGTTGGCCAGTGTAAGTTTATAGATGAAAGTAGATGTCATTTTAACACAGAGAAGTTGTGATTCATAATTTAAGTTATTGGAATGTGGGTGGATGTAGTAAATGACTTTTACTTCATATGGGCTGAGGGATGTTCAGACATTGATTTGCAGAGGAAACTTCTTATCCCTCATAATTGTTTCCATAGAAACAAGGTCTGATTGCTTTACAGCAAGAAAAGTTTTCAGAGTAACACTATCTGGAGTAGGACTGTGTGGATCAGTACTGCCATCCAAAATCATGGGATCCAGGACAGAGTTTAAGAAGAGAGTTACCCTCATCCTTACACTCCCCTCATGCACAGACATCCTCAACTACCACCACACTCCCTAAAAACTGTACACTTGGTAGTTATTATAAGATATGAAGAAATTAACCTTGAATTAAACTGTACAGATATAGCCGAAGTTTCATAAAAAAAACAACAACTTTACATACAAGAAAATAGAAGCCCAGGCAGCATTAAAAACAAACGTCTGGCATAGGCAAAACAAGGGGGGGGGAGGTTTCCTAGTGCCTGGAAACCCCCATCCCGGCCTGGGTTACTGTATGCTTGAGGTGGCTAGACCCAGCCACTTTGCAGCTTGTGTGTAGATCGCTTCTGTCTGCACCATCTCTCCCGAACAAGTATTGAAAGCAGCAAGAACAGTTAGGAGAGAGCAGGACAGTCTGTCACCTGTTCTGACACACTCAATCAGGACTTTGTCCTGATTGTAGGGACAGTTGGGAGGTATGTCTCCAAAAGGGAGAGCTGTGTGCCCCTAACAGTAGTGCACGTAGCATTGCCCATGTATATGATGGGGATAGGAAGAGTTGGAGAGCAGCCAAGCACTGTCTAAAATTATAGTCACGCCCCGAAGCATGCTGGTCACACCCACTGGCAGTGTGGCATGGAAACCCCTCTCTACAAATCCTGCATTTGCCCCGTCTAGGATGTCTAGCGCTAACACTCACATGCAGCCCTCCACACTGAGGATCTCACCCAGAAAAATCCCAAATATAAATTGAAACTAAACAATAAAGTTTAAAGTGGAGCTAGTAAGTCGCAAATATAAACATCCTAATAAAAAACAAAATATGTAAACATGATATAATGCAAATAGACTAGTAAGACATGTGGAAGTGATATAAGGGAAAGGCTAGAAGACATGAGGCTAGGTGGAAAATAAGTAAAAACAGAATATGCATAAAATGGAGAGTACTATTTTGAGAAAAAGTCCCAATTGTTTTAGATGAGCAAAGGATCCTGCCCCTAAAACGTTGGAAAAAGGCAGGTTTTGCGGGAGAATTGGCTGTGGATAAGTTTTCTGTGTCTATATTCTATGGGCCTGAGTCATTAAGGAAAGTAAGGCAAAAAAGGAGTAAATGTTCTTTGGGACAAACCATGTTACAAGGCAAGGGGTGCAAATTAGTTTATTATTTTGCACGTAAGTTAAATACTGGCTGCTTTTTCATGTAGCACATAAATACTTGATAGCTTTATTTTTACACTGAATTTTAAATTTGATCTAGGAAATGCCCTATCCCAACTATAAATCTGTTCCCACATTTTAAATTCACGTCCCCCTCCAATGCAACATGGTTTTGCCCAGATACAACTTTACTCATTTTTTATGCTTTACTCTCCTTAATGACTCAGACCCGTGTGTGTTTTTTTAGTGTGTATAATGATTGTTATTACAGCTTAAGGATTTTGGGCTCAGGGGCTTACTGTTAAGTGGTGGCTGGGGCTTTATAAAGTTAATTTCAAACTATCAAATTCCATTCACATTTTCCTATCCCAAATTTCCATTTTGACCACCGGTTCTGTGTATATAGTTTACATTCTCTCTTCTAACTCTCACATACTGCTATGTATAAGTGAATACAATATAACTTTTTCAGATGCTTGCTGGTCTCCGATCAGATGGTGTGCCTTTTTTTCGTGTATTGAAATGTCTTTTATTAATCATCATCATCATTTATTTATATAGCGCCACTAATTCCACAGCGCTGTACAGAGAACCCATTCCCATCAGTCCCTGCCCCATTGGAGCTTACAGTCTAATTTGATAGAAGCCAATAAACCTACCAGTATGTTTTTGGAGTGTGGGAGGAAACCGGAGCACCCGGAGGAAACCCACGCAAACACAGGGAGAACATACAAACTCCACACAGATAAGGCCATGGTTGGGAATTGAACTCATGACCCCAGCGCTGTGAGGCAGAAGTGCTAACCATTAGGCCACTGTGCTGACCAATCTATGTATTGAAAAATATTTTATTAATGTAGATTAAAGACTATGGATGACTCAGAGTGGAAGGCAAGCATAAGCGTAACTTTCGATTGAAAAAGTTGCAGAGAAGCGAATATGCCTGTCGCATTCAGAGTTAAAGATACGTCCAGGTCTGAATGACTAGCAGATGTGTTGGCTTGACAATAGACACGTTGCTCAGACACTTACGTCCAACTGGCGAACATATAGAGAAGCCTTTTATTTTAATGCAATTGCTATGAAGCATCATTTAAAGTTGAATAACTTAGCCAATACAGCATGACCAACTTCTAGCAATGCATTTTTATCTTTGCTTCAGCTCGCTCTGCGAATCCTAAACTAAAAATCTCAATAAGCGTCTGTGAATCATTCAGCAAACCTTTAAACCGTTAATTTGGTTGTTCATCATCATCATCATCATCATCATCTGCCACTCACGTCTGTCCCTGCAAATAAAAACACAATACTTTAATGTATCTGCATCTACGTCCCAGTCTGAATCCATACACAACTGCTCGAGCATACGTTACTGTATATTGTCTATGTTATAAAGTCTGAATGGTGGCAGTTACATTGCGCAGTGCAAAAAACCCCGCAAAGATACGCTGTGCAAAATCACCAGGTCCTATATATCATCCAGTTTGTTGCAGATACTTTGAAAACTTTCTTCTTCTCTCTTGTGCTGAATTTCACGTCCCTCAATTTTTTTTCTCATATTATTTTATATTCCATATTGTAGTTTTCAAAGCTTCGGAAAACCACAATACCTATTTTTTTTGAAGCTTAAATGGAAAGCAGAGAGTCTTAGTCTGACATTTAGATCCTTAACTAGATTAAACAAGACTTACATTACTAGTTAAGGTTATGTGAGGGGGAGGTTTAGAAACCACTGTAAGTCTAAGAGAATAGAGGCTTCTGGGACGCGTTGAGACTCTCGGTTAGCAGAGCTTTTTATGTTCCATTTATATTTTTGTTCTGCAGAAACCAATTTTTCTTGTCATAAATAATATCTCACAATACAAAAGATGGCTTAATGCTTTTTGTTGTGAACGGGATAGCTTGGATTAGTGAAAATGATTATTTTTGCTTCATGTTCAGGCTAAACAGAATCCCAATCATTTTTATTTCAAAACTTCGATTTAATGCTGAGGGCTTGCAGACTCGGAGGTAGATTTATGATTAATCAGGGGATAAGGAAAATATTAACCTGGGATTGGATGATCCATTTGCATATATCGCAAACCCCTTCATATGGAGATTTCAGTAGTAAATGACTGGAAAGAGACTTATTGAGGGAGTGGAGAAACGTTAGGACAGGATTGGCATCTGACATGGATGGGTGACAGTGTGGAATTACGGGATGGTTGAAAGAGATAAACCATGAATTTCCATATCCGACACCTATGTGGAATATAAATTTGCCAAAGAATGTACAGAGAGAAAAAAAATATATAATTAATCTCACCTGTTAGTAATAAAGTTATTAATGATCAAACCGTAAAAAAAAAAAAAAAGTTTTTTTTTTAACTCATGAAAAACATTTATAAACATTTATTAGGATGTTGTTAATGACTACTGAGCATAAAATAATTTTTTACAGTTACTTCTGGTTGCATACACATGTTATAGCATGTTATAAGACTGTCATCACTACTGATCAGGACTTAGGGCTAGATTTACTAAGCTGCGGGTTTGAAAAAGTGGGGATGTTGCCTATAGCAACCAATCAGAGTCTAGCTTTCATTTATTTAGTACATTCTACAAAATGACAGCTGGAATATAAATGGTTGCTATAGGCAACATCCCCACTTTTTCAAACCCTTAGACTAGCCCTGTAGCTGGAGCAAGAGATACGGCAGAAAAACAAGTAACTTTGAGAACTTTTTCTGGTCACAGTATGTTTATACTATAAAAGGACACTATACTAAAAAAAACTAGATTTTTTGAAAAAAAATTATGCTTCTGTGAACAATTTTTGATAAATAACCAAGATTATTTTTGTCTCTCAGAATTGCTTTGCTCAAATGTTATTGCCTGGTAATGTCATATAGGTTTTTGCTATTTTTCATAATAACTTGGCCACTAGGTGGCACTGTTGTATTTTTAACTAGGGAAGACGCTATAGTTTGTGCCCGCAGAGAAGACATATTGAAGCGCCCACTCATAATTACTGTACTTGGTGCAAAATAACTTCACTCGTGTTTTATTTAACATTTAGAGAAAACAAAAACAAAATATTTGTAACTCGGGTGTATTAAAAAAAACAATAAAACAAACAGATTTTAGCAACATTGCAGTATTAAGTATACATTAGGCAACCCACAATTCTAGGACCCTTACAATGGGACTAAACCCTCCTGTTAGGATGAAAATGTCACCATAAATTAACATTTGAATTTTACAGCTGCGTTTTTTTTTTTATTATGAATCCTCTTTAATTTTCTGGCAGCCCTCCCCTCCCAAATGTCAGTGTAAGAAGAAGAAAGGAGCCCGGGCCCCTGAAATTGAAGCGATAAGGAAGGAGAATACAAACTGAAACATTCATTTCTTGTCTCTAAGGCATTAAAGAATAATGTGAATGTGTTAATTGTTTCATAAAAAACCCAGCTGACAGCCGATTCCTCTTTTTAAATATGAGATACTCTGTAACATGTATCAATTTGTGTCTCTCATCCAATGTTCTTCAGCTCTCTAAAAATAAGTCAGAAAACTAATAATCTGCAAATTGTTAGTACAAAAGAAGCAAATGGGGTTTGCTGTAAATTCCTGCATAGTGCAAAATATATCAATCAACGTCCAAAATTTAAATCTTTATACATGAATTATGATGGTAAAATCCATTAGGGATCCTTTACAACCCAGGAAATCTGCAAACCCAGCAATGCTCCATGCAGGGCCATCTTTTCCATTGGGCACGATGGGCAGGTGCCCAGGTGCCCGGGGGCCCCACGGGCAAGGGGGCCCCATAGACAAGGCTCTTAATTAGAATAAATAATCCTGCAAAATAAAAAACCTGCAAAAAAAACCTTCAAGGGTCACTGAGCAAGTACATCTATCTATCTCTATCTCTATATATCTATATCTATATCTGTATCTCTATACATCTATATATATATATATATATATATATATATATATATATATATATATATATATATATATATATATATATATATATATATATATATGTAGGGGCCCCGGTGCACTGCTTTGCCCGGGGGCCCATAATGTTGTTAAGATGTCCCTGGCTCCATGATGTGCGCAGGTGTTCCTACCTGTCGGCTATGTGTATTTCAGGGTGCACCCCCACTTCACAAGTTTTGGAATCTCCCCTTTAAAAGCATCCTGCACCGAGTTTTGGGGGTTTGCAGATGTTTCGGAAAATGCAGAGGACAGAAACAGTAACTACATTGCACCAAAGTCCGACCGGCGGAACATTCACATTATAACCGCCCCCTTCATTTATTTTATAATGTTCTGGTTTGCTCCTAAGATACTGCTCAGTTTAGCTTCAGTTATGCTGTAAATTGATCATAAATGTGAGAAGACAGGCTTCTTATAGGTATCATTTTTGTGTATTTGACCATCCATTACATTGGTCAAAGAACAACTAGTAGTGCATTTTACCCCAGAAGTACAACAACACACCTTACAACACTGAGACAAGGAGAACTGGAACACAGTAAGCCCCGCCCCATCCCTTCCAAATCCCACCCAGATGATCCCACACGCCCAGTTTTTCAGGTATGCAACTGGAAGGATCAAAATATGTCCCTTTATAAGAGTAGGGATAGGACCAGATCTAGGGGACCTCAGAGATAGCAGATAATTCAATTGCTTTTGTGGCAGTAAATGGTCTACTTGCCTACTTTGAGGGAACCCCTGAAGAAGGGTGTGGTGGGAGAGCGGAAGGTGGCAGGGCATGGTGATTTGCATCATTTTGGCCACGCCCTCACGACAAAATGCCTTATACACCTAATCCACTCATAGAAAGGATTGCCCTTGATTCACCCTCCTACTACAATGGGACAGAGAAGTCTATTGCACCCCTCCCATAAAACCATGAATCACTGTGAAAAAACAAGGGAGCGACATCTCAAAAAAGCATTTATATTGCAGTTTTACACAAAACACAGCACAAAAGACGCACACAAGACAAAGCACATTTAGGTGCATGAGTTGAAGATGAGTTCAGCTGTACAACCTGAGCATTGGCGCCAGGTGATCGTCAGGAGTACATGTAAGTAGATAATGCATAGAGATTTCGTTTTACAGGGTTTGTAATAAATGCAAAAGTTGCCTTACCCTATTTGTACACAATATAGTAATGTAATGCAGTGTCAGATACACAAGGGAGAATAAAGTCTGGACAGTTAATAAATCCCTCAGTCCACATAAAATGTAATTACATACAAAACACAAAAAAACACACAAATTAAAACAAATTAAGTTAATTAAAAACATCTATTGTTTTCCCTTTGTAACATCCCTTTTTACCCACTCAGGTGTGTGTGCAGATTTTAGTGTCTTGTCTGCACATAAACTTTTACCGTGGTTCCTTTGTTGCACAGTGCTTCCACCTTAGTCAGGGTTCAGTAGGATTTTTGTGGGGGAATGTTCTTGGAATGAGCAATACCAGAGGGAGACTAATGAACCCTCCAACCCCTATTCATACAAATAAAATAGCTATACACCAGACTGGTCTTTAGAAGCCACACCGGCATGGATATTAGTGGGGTGTGGACTCCTAGGGCTAGATTCACTAAGCTGCGGGTTTGAAAAAGTGAGGATGTTGCCTATAGCAACCAATCAGATTCTAGCTGTCATTTTGTAGAAGGTACTAAATAAATGAAAGCTAGAATCTGATTGGTTGCTATAGGCAACATCCCCACTTTTTCAAACCCGCAGCTTAGTAAATCTAGCCCCTAATGTTTTGTGGACTTTGATATAAAAATATCTGTCTCAATGTTAAACAGTAATTTTGAGGTAGCTTTGAACACAACAAACACAGTAAATATAAAGCAATTATGTACAGAGATATACTCAGTATCCTATGAACGGTTCTGACTAATACTAAACACAACTAGTATATTTCTACCCGAGATCTCTCTACCACGAACAGGTACCGCTAGCCCATTTAACGTTTCTGATTGCAATCACACAAACTGTGTCTAGTCGCAATATAACATTCAACTCAGTCACACTTGCTTCAATTCAGCTAACACAGGTCATACAAATGCATTTGTATAATAAACATATGAATGCAATTATGTAGCTTTAGAGAATAGAAAAAATGTAGATCTACTTTTCTCATCCACAGAGCCAGCAGGCATAACAGTAGGAGAAAGCATAGACTAATGCTATGTAATGTCATAGTTCTCTGTATTTCTCAACATCAGCTTAACACATAGAATTCTACATAAAGGCACTTTGTATTTTCTTCTCACAATAAAGCATTTACTTTTTCCTGACTACTCAGTCAAACATCCCTCCTTGTTTGTTTTATCTCCAATCCAATACGGATGCAGAAACACATAGGGCTAGATTTAGTAAACGGCTGGTTTGGAAAAGTGGGGATGTTGCCTATAGCAACCAATCAGATTCTTGCTTTCATTTATTCAGTGCATTCTACAAAATGACAGCTAGAATCTGAGTGGTTGCTATAGGCAACATCTCCACTTTTCAGATCTGCAGTTTAGTAAATATACCCATAGAATACTCCTAATTATCCCAACTCACACTGATAATGCTTTTCTACAGATAAAGATTATGATCACATAGCTTTATACACTTGTCGTCAGTCTTAATCTCCTATCTACCTTTCCATACTGTTTACACTGCACCAAATCACATCCTGGAAAAGAGTTTTACACATATTCCTCAGTTATCCCCACCTGTTCTCTACCTTACTAACAAGAAGATACTCAGTCCATGTTAACCAGTAATAATTTAAACATGTGTTACTTATCTCAGTGGACTCCTGCTTCCAAGTCCAATATGGCTACCTTCTGCACAGGACTTGGGTAAGTGCTTCCACTCCTCGCTGAGTGACCGCTCTTGCTCCTTCCTGGTTTCTTCCTCTGTGTAGCCTCCAGCAATCTCGGACCTTCTCTCGCTTTCCACACCAGCATGCAGGGGTTTGTTCTCCCTCCTCTCTCCCCTCCATTCCTTTTGATATGCCCATCTCTGCTCCTTCCTGTAACCTTCTTCCCACAATACACCGCACTCCCCCACTCACTGCTTGCTGGGAAACGTAGTTCCCGGCTCTTCTTTTGCTCATGTGCGGCCCTCTTGGGTCGTCAGTGCTACACTTTTAAAAAACAGATGTAGACTTAATGCTTTTGATTTAAGTTTAGCTGGAGGAGTCAGTACACAATCAGCCACTGACTGATGACCATAAGCAGCCCTACCAGTTAGGTAGGGCTGCTTATGGTCATCATCATCATTGCGTATCGTTGCACCAGATCACAAGCACCTGCAATAGATGTGCTCCTGACAGGTATATCTCTGTCTGAATTCAGTTCTACTTGAGTTGCAATTACATGAGTATTCCCTTATTGTACTTGGCCTAAGCTTGCCCACCTCTTACCTACCCCATTCTGCCTCCAATCAGAAATGTAAGATGGTCCAAAATCTGCATACAGACTTGTGCATATGATTTTTGGTGCTCAGTACAAACATACATATCGTTTGCTAAATAAAAACCCAAAACAGATCAACGTCCAACTCTACATGAGCCGCAGCTATGTCTAAATTGGCTGCTGGTACAGGACCAAAATCTGAAATGCTAAATTAAAACATTCTTTATGCTTGCCAGCACATTACTGACAGTACTACTGTGTATGAATCTACCAGTCTGTACAGAGCCTTTCTTTTACCTAGAAGAACTGTAGACCATTCATACAAACTTTAGCAACTGAACTGCAATGATGCAAGATAGAGGAACACCTCCCTCCAATGAAGATCTGCTTAATGTAAGGGATAGGATAAATTCTATGATAGACAGAGTTAGCTTTTTTTGTTTATACAATGTGGGTACAGCCCTCTTGCACCCCAATTTATACCTTGTGAGTGCAGAGGATCATTGACTATATAATAATATTTTGTTCCCCAAAGTGGTCATTGTTTAATCTCTGAAAAGGAAAGAAGATATGAATCAGAGTTTGGTAAAAACTCCTATACTCCCAGCATAACTGTCTTTATAATTCTGAGTATAAATCTGATAGCAGAGAACTGCCTACTTAGAATTCTAAACTCAGGTACACTGTGACTATAGGAGCTTTTACTGATTAATATCTTCTTTCCTTTGAGATATTAAACAATGACTACATTGGCGGAAATATTATTTTGCTCTAATAAAGCAGCCATTAGATTTTCAATTTCACAATATATTTCTTTTAAGAGATAGAAACCTGGATTGCCGAGCTATGCAAATCAGCCATAAAATTGATGTCTTTCCTGCTATATTATCTATGTATATATTTTGACTCGCTGGATATATAAATTAGATTTACAAGAGCAGGGGCTTAGGTGGATGCATCTATCAGAGACGGGATAGAGCCCTACCTATTACATGTACAGTATATTATATTTATGCAGCAGGTGTACTTGGTGTACTGGTAAATCCCTAGTGAAACATTTATAAGAGCTTGGCTATGGGAGGGGGGAGATCTTATTTATATATACAGTAAGCATGTCATCAAAATTTTATGCCTTTAGTAAGTGAATCATCAATTGTGCCTCTTCATCCTTGCAAAGACGCTGCAAGAAACCAATAAACAAATCACATGAAATCTTTTCAGTGTGAAAGGAATACTGTATTATCACTACTCAGCACGCTGGCTTAGGGTTAGCACTTCTGCCTCACAGCACTGGGGTCATGAGTTTGAATCCCGACCATGGACTTATCTGTGCAGAGTTTGTATGTTCTCCCCGTGTTTGCGTGGCTTTCCTCCTGGTGCTCTGTTTCCCTCCCACAGTTCAAAAACATACTAGTTGGTTAATTGGTTGCTATAAAATTGACTCTAGTCTCTGTATCTGTGTGTGTGTGTATGTTAGGGGATTTAAACTGTAAGCTCCTATGGGACAGAGACTGATGTGAGTGTGTTCTCTGAACAGCGCTGCGGATTCAGTGGCGCTATATAAATAACTGATGATGATGTTCATCAGTCAAAGTTTTAGGCTTACAGAAGAGAAAATTAGCATCAGATCACTTCTACTGGGGAATCATCCTAAGAGGTAACCTGGATAATAAAGTCTGAATGACCTTCAGCTGGGTTTCAAGGTCAGGTTTATTAAGTGTCTCAAGCAGATCAGTAAATGACCACTAAAATAGAAGCTGAATCGATATATATAAAAAAGTCCTGTAACATCTGAAAATCACGCATCTGGGACCTGATTCATTAAGGAACTTAAATTAAAAAGTTTCTTATTTAAGTCTCCTGGACAAAACCATGTTACACTGCAAGGGGTGAAAATTAGTTTTTTTTTGCACATAAGTTATATACTGACTGTTTTTTCATGTAGCACACAAATATCAACTTTAAGTTTCAGTGTACAAATAAGCTATCAAGTATTTGTGTGCTACATGAAAAAACAGTCAGTATATAACTTATGTGCAAAACAGAAAACTAATTTTCACCCCTTGCATTGTAACATGGTTTTGTCCAGGAGACTTAAATAAGAAACTTCTTAATTTAAGTTCCTTAATGAATCAGGCCCCTGATGTATAGTCTATACCGTAGTACAATGGTACTTGACATTTCATGTAACCTTGCTTCTATATGGGCAAACATACTACAAGTCAACACAAAATACCTAAAGTGTTAAAATAAAACACATATAACTGTCATTTCAAATCTAGAAAATCTCATTATGGCTCTCAAAGATGTCTTAACGGGCAACAGTTACCTTCATGGACTTGAAGCACCTTTTATTGTGCCGTAACCAGATTAATTTCTGTTTTCTGTATTAAGTCTGTGGCATTTCTCTGTATGCAGTGCAAATAGCATCATTATGTTCTTGAAAGATTATGACGTCAGTTGAACACTTGTTCCAGGGGTTGGGGCAGGGGAATGAAAAGTTTGCAAAAGAATAATAATAGAACACTTGACGGACAAAAACACTTCTGGAAATGAATACATGCTCCTGATTGTGTTATGTAATCTTTCATGAGTACACTTTAATATCCATCTGATAGTATCCAGACCTACAGCTAGGATCCTGATGTACAGAGATATTATTATTATTACTTTTATTATAATTTATTTATATAGCACCAGCATTCTCCACATCCCTTTACAATTGGCATAGCTATAGAGAAGCATACTTTCCCCAGTGAACATCAGGCTGTAAATGTATCAAACTGCGAGTTTTAGATAGGCTTGAAAAGTGAAGATGTTGCCTATAGCAACCAATCAGATTCTAGCTGTCATTTTGTAGAATGTACTAAATAAATGACAGTTAGAATCTGATTGGTTGCTATAGGCAACATCTCCACTTTTCAAACCTGCTAGAAGCTTTCAGCTTGATACATTTAACCCCAGATATTTATTATCAGTAGTTTTTTCATATGTAGCAACATGCATTATAAAATTATTTTTTGGGGGTTTTAAAGTGAAGTAGCTGTACAGTTATACATAACTGATCATATCAATGATGACTACTTATAATAATTACAACAATAACTAATAATAGGTGTAACTACTTAAATAAATGTGTCTCCTGTTCAAATGTTGTGTGGTCTTTCTTGCCCACACTATTGTACTCTGATGTTGTGGCTCATTCACCTGTAAAAACTATAAGTACCTTATCAAATTGACACTAATAACCCCCCATAATATTGCAACATTTTCCCTTAAATTCCAGTACACTTCTGATTATTCTTTAAACGTTGCTCAGCGTATATTACCATATTTCTCTGAAAATCAAAACTGATCAATAAATAAGCTGTTATTAACGTCAGTTTATACTACAGGAAATTTGTGTTACCCTCTGTTACCTGTTTATATATCATGTTATAATAATAGACCAGTTGAAAGTATTTCCATGATCACAGAATTGTCAGTATCTGCATATGTATGAATTATATGTCATTGGAGGGGAGAATGTAAAACCACACACAGGTAATGATCATGTCTAGTTTTCATGTTGGGGCGTGTCATGTCCTATGTTTATGCCTATCGACACTGCACAAATTGTGACATATATAGATCTAGCAATAAATTCTCCTTGGAAATGATTTTCAAGTGTAAGTAACTATGGCGATTCTTAAAATGTATCACATGGCATTCTTATTGTTGTTAATATAGCATTAATCATGTTACCATACCTCCCTACATGCCTGTCCCCACCAGCGGCTATGCTGCCTATTACATATCTCCCTAACCCACACGCAGTACAAACATGTCCCCGGGCCAGACATCGGGACATTCTACAGGTGTGTATTACACAGCACTGTACAGAGAGTATGTAATCACTCACATCAGTCACTGCTCCATCGGAGCTTACAGTCTAATCCCCTACCACACACACAGAGGTCTATTTTGTCAGAAGCCACTTTAACCACCAGTATGTTTTTATACTGTGGGAGGAAAGTGGAGCACCTGGAGGAAACCCAGGCAAACACGGTTGAACATACAAACTTCACACATATAGGGCCCTAGCCGGAATCGTACATGTTGCGAAGCAGCAATGCCAACTACTGTGCCACCATACTGCCCCTTTCACATGTGTGTGAAATGACATGACAGCATACTTGCCAACTTTTAAATGTTGGTCTCTGTGAGATCCGAGGAAGAGGTGGGTGTGTGGGGCGAGGCTCAGCAGATCGCGTCATTTTAGTCCCCTCCCCCTACAACACAATGACGCAAATACAGAATTTTACAGGGGAGGGCGGGCCACAATGATGCAGTTCCTCGAGAGTTTTGTCATTGGCGCTCCAAATCCTGCCCAATTCACTAGGAAGTGGGCAGATGCGGGAGGATGTCCTACTCTCCCGGGAGTCTGGGAGACCTACCTGGAATTCAGAAGTCTCCCAGACATTCCGGAGGAGTTGACTAATTTGCATAATGGAAATCTACAAAATGTGGAAGGAAGGTGACTTCTAACATACTTGATTGTTTTCATGGAAATCATCCAAATCAGATGTATATAATTACAACCTGTAGCCACACAACGCTTTCCCCCCTAGGTACATCCGCTAGATACAAGCCTTTGTTTGTACACAGAGCACCCATTAGCTTTGGTAGTCCTATCACAGTGCTGTATATAAAAGCACTATACCTTCCTCAGATATATCATTTTAGTTCTTTTATTTCCGTGGAACCTTTTCCTACGCTGTTGAGAGACATGTTCTTTGCAGAAAGAGAAACACCTTAACCGCCCCCTAGGCACAGGAACAGGCCTATCGTTCCTAATGCTAAATCTGACTCTGAGTAGATTTGTCAAACCAACACCTTTCTGGTAAAATGAGAATAAGTTTGAGAACTACTGTACTGTGAAATTACAAATGAGAATACTTGTATTTATGATAAAAGATTCTCAGCGAGTCTCCACGAACATAATCACACTTACAGGTACTCAGCCATCTTGTTAAAAATTACAATCTTAAAAGCAACTCTAAAAGGCTAAATTTAGGGTGGTGGTGAAGAAAATTAAAGATTGCAACTGAAGGAGTGAGAGGCGAAATGTCAGATTGAGGAATGACAGAGAGAAATACTCTTTAGTGCATATGGAAGAATAGATGATCAACAAGTGTTAAATGTGTTCCCACTGTGGACAGTAAGGTCAGTGATGTAAATGTAGGTTGAAGGGGGCTGGGAGAGATGCACGGAATAGTTTAACTAAAAAAAAAATAGAAAAAAGAAAACTACTAAAAGCCGTCATGAAGTTAAAAGTGTATTTATCGCGGAATCTTAATTAAGGCCAAACATTACTCCATGTAACGACATTTATAGCAGGAATATTCACACTCCAGATTAAGAAAGCATTCACACATTTAATGAGGATCACTAGTTTTAATTACATATAACACCAGCATCGCAAAAGTCAAAATCCCATATACTGTTTTTTCATTTTGTATTTCTCTGAAATACCGAGCAGAGGAGTGCAGAACTTTTTCTCCACAAACCTTTTATAGGCACCATGAGTTGTCACTGAGTGGGCTTTTTATGTAGTAAAATATAGAAAAGGGGTAGACTGCGCAAAAAACAGCTGCTGCTAAATTTCCTATTGGAATCACACAATATTCCAGATAAAATTAATCAAATTTTTTTTTTATGTATAGGAATATTCAGCGCTGCTGACTGTGATCACATAAATATATCCCAAATTGACAAATTGACAAAATTTATATATACAAAAGGAATATAGAAGACTCATCTTCTTATACACATACACAAGTGAATAAAAATATACACAATACTTATTTTTTCAAGGAGCAGATCCGTGGGTCACAGTGTTCTGATCTTTCTCTCCATTTTATAAACGATGGTGATATAGCATATAAAAAAATAAAAAAATACAACATAGTATAATATTGTAACAACAGGTGTTCTATACACCTGTAAAAAGAACAAATGCTATCTTGTAAGTGTTATCACTTAAAGAGTTGAGTGAAGATGTTATATCATGTTGAACACGTTTAAATAATCAAGGCACTCAATTATTGTATATCTGGTAAGTGGATTCACAAAAGAAGAAAATTCTGAAAGAAAGCTGATTGTGTTATAAAAAAAGAGCAACAATTATCACAATATAGAACACCTGTTGTTACAATATTATACTATGTTGTATTTTTATATTTTTTCTATGCTATATCACCATCGTTTATAAAATGGAGAGAAAGATCAGAACACTGTGACGCATGGATCTGCTCCTTGAAAAAGTAAGTATTGTGTATATTGTTATTCACTTGTGTATGTGTATAAGAAGATTAGTCTTCTATATTCCTTTTGTATATATAAATTTTGTCAATTATGTGATCACAGTCAGCAATGCTGAATATTCCTATACATAAAAAAATTTTTTGGCCTGTTTATGTGCCTTTGTTACATAAACATGAAGGATATAATTTATGAAGGATTGTCCACCCAGAACAGATCACATTGTAGGCCTACTCCCCACTCTCAGGTAATGCGCCTATTTGTGCGGCAAGAAAGACCAATCTGAAGAGGCGCGCTGTGCAATAATGGGAACTTCACATCAAAGCAGAGATGGAACATCCATTAGGCATCCTAGTCTCCTGCCTAAGCCCCAGGTGAAAATGAGGGTCCTGGATTACTGTAATCTGTTTTTCTGTGCGTTTTGTTTGACAAAGCGGAGGGTGGAAGGGGGCCCAAACTAGTATCATTCCTAGGGACCCATTGGCTCTGTATCAAAGTACAATCACGTTAGAACCACCCTTTCATTCAATTTATCATTTCCTTTTTCCCTCATCAAATATTGCTTGGTCTCAGCCATTTTGCTATTCATAAATTACCTTCTTTTTGTGCCAACAATGAGACACGATTTTTTATATAGTTCTACTTCTGGGTAGGTAACCACAGCAAATGTTTTCGGCAACAGAATGTTTTTGCACATTCACTTGGGATACTTTGGCATCAAAGGGACTTCATACTAAACATGCATTGAATTGTTTTTTTTACTTATAATAGCTAAGATAAAAAATGTAAGACATTGCAACATACCATCATTGGTTACAAGTATGTTTTTCATAATGCTGTCCCTTCAATTGAAGTGCCTTCTATCAAGAGATAGTCCGGTCCTCATTTATTCCAAATGGGATGTGAACTTCATGTTACACCTGTGTCACTTATCAGCTCGCCTGATTGTCAGACATGCCGGTGCCAGGGACCATTCTCTGCTTTATCACCTACACAGCCCATGGATAAGGAGACACTGAACTGGAGTGAGAGGTAGGTGTAATAGCAAAAGCACCTACACCAGATATACACCAGGGAGAACTGGGCTACATGCACAATTATAAAATAAAATATATTTTTTTGCACCAGATACTGTATTGTGTTCTACAACTAAACAATAATTTGTATTGCATGGCATTTTTCCTTCCAAAACCATAATGTTTAGAGTGATGTAGATAAGTAGAATTGACTGTGACAGCCGCTCTGTCTTTGTAACAGAAGTATTGCTAATTGTGCTGAAGTTGTCTGAAATGTGACAGGATCAAGTGAACAGTTTTAGATGACAAGTCTGGTAAAGAGAACAGGAGAGAATGGTCTGTGTTCAACATGTGCTTGTCAATAAGACAACCATTAAACACATCTAGAGGGAGTCCCCTTATCTCTACATTGCAGCCATTTTCTCTTGTCATTAACATGTATTCGCTTTTCTTTTCATTTTCATTTCTTTTCATTTTTATGACTCTTTTTGGGGGTGGGGTAAAATTTGCTTTACTTTTACTTTGGCTCATTGAATAAATATTTAAAATGTAAAAATATACCAAGTTCAGTAAACATATTGTTATGAGAACTGCATACATACAATAGTTTTTTTTGTGGGACAGTGGTAGTGGTATGCTTAGCAAAATAGCAATGTGGCTTTGCGGTTCAGAAGTGTACTTGGAGGGACTCTGGTTGTGGCTTAGGTGGATCGCATGTTGAGAGGAAAGGGATTGTGGTGCACCCATGTCCATCTGGGTAAAACTGGAAATGTGCTCTGTATTGTATACTGTCCACCAAGGAGTGGGCTCTGTATTGTATACTGTCCACCAAGGAATGGTCTCTGTATTGTATACTGCCCACCAAAGAATGGGCTCTGTATTGTATACTGCCCACTAAGGAATGGGCTCCGTATTGTCTACTGCCCACCATAGAATAGGCTCTGTATTGTATACTGTCCACCAAGGAGTGGGCTCTGTATTGTATACTGTCCACCAAGGAATGGACTCTGTATTGTATACTACCTACCAAGGAATGGTCTCTGTATTGTATACTGCCCACCAAAGAATGGGCTCTGTATTGTATACTGCCCACTAAGGAATGGGCTCCGTATTGTCTACTGCCCACCATAGAATAGGCTCTGTATTTTATACTGCCCACCACGGATATGGGGTCTGTTTTGTATACTGCACACCAAAAAATAAGCTCTGTATTGTATACTGCCCACCATAGAAAGGGCTCTGTATTGTATACTGCCCACTAAGGACTGGTCTGTGTACTGTATCCTGCCAACCAAAGAATGGGTTTTGCACACCAAGAAATTGGCTCTGTATTGTGCACCGCACACTGCATACTGCAATCTCGGAATGGGCTCTGTATTGTATACTACAGACCAGGAAATTGGCTCTGTATTGTATACTGCAGACCAAGAAATGGGCTTTGTATTTTATACAGCAGACCAAGGAATGGGCTCTGTATTGTATGCTGCCCACCAAAGAATGGGCTCTGTATTGTATACTGCACACCAAGAAATGGGCTCTGTATTGTATACTGCCCACCATAGAATGGGCTCTGTATTGTATACTGCACACAGAGTCATGGGCTCTATATTGTATACTGCACACCAAGGAATAGGTTATCTATTGTATTCTGTCCACTGAGGAATGAGCTCTGTATTGTATTCTGTACAACAAGGATTGGGCTCTGTATTGTATACTGCCCACCAATGAATGGGCTCTCTATTGTATACTGCTATCAAGGAATGAGATTTGTTTTGTATACTGCCCACCAAGGAATGGGCTGTGTATTGCTTATTGTACAATGCAGAATGGGCTCTGTATTGTATATTGCCCACCAAAGAATGGGCTGTTTATTGTATATTGTACAAGAAATGGGCTTTGTATTGTATACTGCCCACCAAGGAATGGGCTCTCTATTGTTTACTGTCCACCAAGGATTTGGCTCTGTTTTGTATTCTGTACAGCAAGGAATAGGCTCTTTATTGTATTCTGTACAACAAGGAATAGGCTCGGTTTTGTATACTGCCCACCAAGAAATGGGCTCTGTACTGTACATTGACCACCAGGAAATGGGCTTAGTATTATATATTGATCACCAGTGTCTGTTTTGTATACTGATCCCCTGCATACAGTTATATAGCTAGTATGTTACAAATACCTACATATAAAATATAAACATATAAATGAAGGATACCAAACCCCCAGTCATGCCAAGCATAATCTGCATACTAAAATTAAGCAGGATGGCCCTACATGACAGTATTATAAATATAGGTAATTTATCTCCTAGAGGTATACACATCACAACTAGATCTGAATTTGCTTCCAAAATACTAAGGATTTTGCTGCATCTGAATTGTATATTTACCCTGATTCCTGAATTCAGTGCATCCTTGTAATATATACAGCAATAATAATTGTTTATTTATCTTTATTAAAGCTCATTTCATAAAATGATGCTTAATGCACAAATGTGGTGTATCAACCAATCAAGTTCAAGTTGTCATTTTTCTAATGCAGTTTAGAAAATGTAATTAAGAGTCTGATTGGCTATTATGGGTTACAGTTCATTTGTGAACATAGCTCCACTTTATAAAATCAGCCCATTGGGATTTGAAGAGTTTTAGCATCTGTTTGTTAATAAAATTTCTCTCATCTGTAACTGCTGCATGAGGTTCAGTGAATAACAAACACGATTTCTGGAATTAATTCTAATTAAAAATGGTCCATGGAAGATCTGATCTACGTTTTATGGCTACAAATCCTGAAAACAGTATGCCCTGATACTAGCATGGTACAAGCACTGGATCTACTAATGCTCAAATTAGTCTGGGGTCCTTCTTTACAAAAATCTAGCAAAGGATAATATTTTGCTTATGAAAAAATCTACATCAACTTTTTAGCCCTTTTGCTACTTTGCAAACTGTTAATTTCATTATATTATATGCATAGTTATTGAAATGATCTCTGTCTCATCAGTCCGCCACTTGCATTTGCAGAAGTGAATAATACTCAGGCATGGTGACCTCGCATGTGCTGGAAGGAACTCTGTATATTGTCCTGTCAGAACATTACCACTTACATCAAACCACTGAGTCATTATTCTTTTTTATTACTTATAAGCTGCTGTGAAATATCCCTGCTGGTCTCAGATCCATACACGGGAAATGCTTGAGGCCAGATTAGCTCACAATGTGGAGACTTGTGACCTATATTTATTACGATTTTTATATATGATATTTATTTGCCAGGGTTTTTAAATTTGAGGTGTGAACATTTTACAGCATTTCAGTGTGAGCCAGGAAGTCGTTGCTGTAGCCATAAGGATGCTGGCGAAAGGATGGCAACAGCGTACCCCTTAATTGCAGCGAACAGTCTCGATTTGTGAACCCTAAATGGTGTTAGTACAGATTTGGAATGAGCAGAAAGAGTGGCCCACATGCACCCAAACATAGTATCTACAGAGTGGCAAAACGCGTTTGTATTGCATTTTACTGAAATGGACCATGTCAGACACAGTTTCTATATTATATATATTCTATATATCCATTATTATTTTTTCATTTTTATTTATATATTACACATTTTTATATAGATATAATTTATTACATTTATTTAATTTTGCATATTTCCCTATTTGCATTTACTGATTGATGATTTTAACTTTATTTTGTTAAATCTATTTCATTTCTGCATTTTCCATCATTCTATTTACACTTATGTCATATTAATGCTTGGTATATCTGCTAGCATTCATTGTCACTTATATATGCCACCTGTCCACACTCTAACATTCTGTATATTATATATCTCCTGGTTTAATTAGTCTTTGAGCATAATTGCTTCTAGCGAGGTGTCCTGCCCTCAACTAATAGGTAGTTCAATGATTGGCTCATATCTGTTCACATCCCTTTCCCACACTAAGCCATACTTGCCAACTCTCCCGGAATGTTCGGGAGACTCACGAAATTCGGGTCTGTCTCACGGACTCCCGGGAGAGCTGGCAAATCTCCCACATCCTGCTACTGTCTTTCCAAAATGACTCGAAACGCGCTGAATCGCGTCATTTTGGCCCTGCCCCCCGCAACAAAACTGCTTTTCCGTTGCGGGGGGCAGGGCCAAAATGACGCGATTGGCCACGCCCCGCCCCCTCCCGCCCTCAATCTCCCGGAAAGAACTTCGTAAAAGTAGGTAAGTATGCACTAAGCCCTCTAGTGCAGGTAAATAGCACTGTTAGCTAATAGGCTGATATATTTTGGGAACAGGACACAATAGCCGTAACTGTACTGACGGGAGTAAGGCCCTGTCTGGTTGTAAATACCTATACAACAGATAAGGTGCTGCATATTACACTGCACCAGATTTGAATCTCTGTATTATACTTGGCACCAGATAAGAATTGGCATAGTAGACTTGGCACCAAATCAGTATCTGCATATAAGACGACTGGGCATCACATTTGAATCTATTAGACTTGACATGAGATTTGGCTCTGCACACTGTACTTGTGGATAGATATAGGTCTGCGGTGTGGATTTAGCACCAAATCTGTAAACTTGGAAACAGTAATGGCTTTACACATTATACTAGCTGAAAGATATGGTTCAGCTTGGTATAATTGTCAGCAGATGCAGCATACAGCGGCATCTATTTTTTTTTTAAGCTGCCTTTTAACAAATTTATTGAGACCTGCTCATTCTGTAAGTGCCTCCGGAGCTGTCATGTTAGCTGTTTACTGAAATGGAGCTGAATAGGAAGTTGCTGCACAGATATATGCATTCAGGTCCAGTTCAGAGAAGCAGGACAGCCTCCGTGCGGTACTTGCTGGTAAAATCTGCAGCTGAAGATGCTGGACATTTTTTAATGCATAAATTATACTAAAAACGTGTAGAAAAAACACTACTGATCTGTGTAATGGGTAGATGCAGTGGTCGAAATGGAAATATAGAAGTGCTGGTATGGAACTTTCACTTTGAAGTGAACGGCTGCACCCCCCAAAGGTTTAGGGGTTTTGATAGAGTGAAATTTATTTTAGATGCATTTTAACACTATATAGTTTAATATAAAACATATTAAATGATGCAAGGCTATCCAGCCTGTGTCCCCCATCTCTCCTGTGTCCAATTACCTTTCCCTAGTGTCCCTTCACCTCTCCCTCCTCTACCTCATATCTCCATAATATTATAATAACACTATCCAAAATATCTCCCTTATATCTTCCATGTTACCCTTTATCTTTCCCAAATCTGTTTCCTTTCTCTGTTCCTATGAGCCCCCATCTTTATTGCAGGTATGCCCCTCTCTACCTGCTCTCCCCTGTACCTCACATCCTGCTTCTTTTGCTTCATCCTTACTCCTTGATCCTCTCTATCTATCCCTATTCCTGCTCCTATTATTCCCTCTCACTAGTGAATTCACACTTCTGCCCCGCCATCATCACACTGTATCCTCCTTCGTAACACTGTGCCCCCTTCTTCATTACACTGTGCCCTCCTCCTTCATCACACTAGTCCCCTTCCTTCACCACAGTGTGCCCCTTTTTCATTACACTGTGCCCCCTCCATCATCACACTGTGCCCCTCCTTCATCACACATTTGCCCCTTTATCACACTGTGCCTCCTCCTTTATCACACTACACCTCCTAATCTATCACACTTTGCCCTTTCATTTATCACACTATAACTGTTCCTTTATCATCACTGTGCCCCCTCCTTCATCACTATTTGCCACCTCCTCCATCACACTGTTCATCCTCCTTCATCACACTTTTGCCCCTTCCTATATCAAACGGTGCCCCCTCCTCCATCACATTGTGCCCCCTCCTTTATCACACTGTGCGCTCTCCTTACACTGCTCCCCCCTCAGTTCTTTACCTTTTACCTTTTTATGACCTTCTTTTCTTCTGTCTTCTGACTCCTTTCTACGTCGTTCTGATACTGACAGTGTCAGGACGTCACACCAGACAGTCAGTGAGAAGGCAGCAGAGAGGAGGGCACCACAGCCGGATGCGGCACCATATATTTATATACAGGGTTGGTGGTATAAGGAAGTGGGGCAAAGAAGTGCCGGTATGTCATACTGGTACATACTGCCCCAATTCGAGACCTGGGGAGATGTGGCTGCCAATTGGGCTGTGCAATAGGCCTGTTAATAAGTCATGTGAAACTGCACTTAACCACTGGTCCACTGTTCACCATGTAGGGTGTCCCACAAGGAAACTAAATGACTTATTGTCTAAATTAATTAAGAGACTGGTGCAGCAAAGTGCAGCCTCTTGCTTATCGTTTATAATTAACTATATAATAAAATGCTGAAGGATGAACTTTATTGCATTGTGTCCATTCCAACCAGGTTTACCCTGATCAAACTAGCTCCTTCTTTAACTAGCCATGGCTTCTCTTCTTTTTCAATTGGGCGATTAGGTGTATCCTGCTGAAAACAGGATTTCATTTGGGAGTAACATGATTATTAAGGTACAGTTCCAATGAATGGAAATGTGCTTCTATTTTAGTTCTAGAAAACTAATGCCCTAGGACCTTGCCATAAAGCATTGCCAATCTATCCCTTCAGGTATAGAATCTCTTTTAAACAAAGGCATAAAGTATTTTGTAGTGCAGTATATAAATATTTGAACAAAATAAATCTCTCCTGCATTGACAATATCAGATGAAGGATGCTCAGTATTACATCACGTCTCTGCTGTTTACTGTCAACCACTGGCCCAGTCCCTGGACCTACAGTAGTAATTGTTATCTGCTCTGGGACTATGAAGAGCAGAAGGGCAGAAAAACAGGGTAACAAGTCTGCACATTATCTGTGATAAAATTCATACGCATACTTCAATCTCTTCAGTAAACCATGGCTCACACTTGCTGGGCTCTCCACTGTATACAGTAGTTGCAGCAAATATCTACAAACCAGTAATGGACTGATTTTACACTTTCATTGCCAATTTGTTCTGTTCGATGCTACTTGTGTGTTTTAAAATGTTCTGCACACATCAAATGTATTCCTTTCTGGCCAATATGGCAGAGTCTGAATCAACAAATGGCTGCAGAAAACATCCAGTAGTAAAAATGAAATGTAGCCATTTTCCATAGGTTTATATAATGTAGGTGTTGTCTGAAGTAGGGACGCTTAAACTGTCCACAAATCATTTCTTTGTCAAATCAGTACAAAAATGTGAACATTTGCTGGATATCTTTGAAGTTTACATTGTTTAAAAATTGAAACAGCATCATGTTTGAGCTGACTGCACATGTGTTCGGGCTTAAATTTATACATTTTTACTGTTTTAAACAGTGATCGTTGATGCATCTCGAGCATAAATATTTTCATTATTTAAAAATATTATTTAAATAGCGTTTAAAAATAAAAATAATTAAAAATATAAACTTACTTTTGAACCGCATCTTGTCCTCTCTAGCAACTGTCTTCATCTCCTGGATAAGGTTTTTTCCACAATACAAGTGTTCCTTGTCCCCTTCTCTCTAGACATATAGACATAGGGCCTGATTCATTAAGAAAAGTTAAGTAAAAAAATTAAGTAAGTAGTCTCCTGGACAAAACCATGTTACAATGCAAGGGGTGCAAACTAGTTTTCTTTATTTGCACATAAGTTAAATACTGACTGTTTTTTCATGTAGCACACAAATATCAACTTTAAATGTCAGTGTGCAAATAAGCTATCAAGTATTTGTGTGCTACATGAAAAAGCAGACAGTATTTATATTATGTGCAAAATTGAAAACTAGTTTGCACCCCTTGCACTGCAACATGATTTTGTCCAGGATACTACTTACTCATTTTTTTTTACTTAACTTTCCTTAATGAATCAGGCCCTTAGGTATCATACAGGTTACAAGTATCTGGCCTTAATCATGACTCACCAGTTTTGGGTCCCAGCACTTCCGTAAAAGTACTCATTGTCTCTGCAGCTTTGATTTGCTTTTGTTAGTCTGTTATTTAGAACTCTACCCAAATATCCCTCGTGTGACTGGTGTTTCCCAAAACAGTCAAACGAACAGGAACGAGATTGGACAGGGCCATTTTAAACCCTCTGATTTGGCCAATTACTCTCAAGACCCTCCCCAGAGCGCTTCTATCTATCCTCTCAAATATGGGGCACAATTTAAAAACCAGTGACTGGCCTAAGTACTGTTACAGAAAATAAACATAAAGTACTGTATATGTAACCAACCAATGTTAAAGGACAAGTAAGTTCAGGGTAGATGTCTCTTCTGGAGTCTGCAGTCTCCATTATTTTTGTTTGCTTGCCACATAGGTTGTTAAAATGGGAGCAGGACATCCCTATGAATTTTGAGTTACAGTTGTTACTTTTAAAGTTATGAAAGCTATAAAAGTAAAACTATCAATATTAGTTTAGTAGTTTTAATGAGTGTTCAAGATGGAAGTGTCATGATTATAGTCTAATCATGATAATTAGGAAAATAATATATTAAACTCATGTGCACATGACCAGCATGGGCACCATCAGCCGTCAAACAACGCAGATCCTCGACGAATGACAACGCAAGCGCCACTTGCTATGGACTGTGATTTTGTGGCATGAAGAGGGGGGTGAAGGGGTGTGGTGCCGTAGTCAATTCACAATCAGTGTGTTCCCGTGCAGGGATGTCCAAGTCAGAGTCGGACGAACGTATGTAATTGCGTGGTTCTCGGCTTAGGAGTATACACCAGCTCTGGTTCTAGCTTATCTGCCAGTGCCGAACCACTAGCATACAAAATAGGGCTCCGGATCGGCAGGTGAGCGTGACATATACTCCCAATCACCTGCATACTCTCTGCCAATTAAACACTGCTATAAAAGTCTGATTACAGCATGCGCTGCATGCTGCCATTCCTGCATTTACATGTACATGGTTTATGTTTTGTTTTGCTTTTTCAAGCAATTAGCAAGGTTTGTTTGGTTTGTACATTTTTAAAAGTGTCTGTTTAATGGTAGCCTAGTTTTTCTGATTTAATTACTGTTTTTTTCTGATACATATGTATGTGCACGTTTGTTTTTTGTTTTTTCTTGCTTTGTTTCATGTCATAGTTTACTTGTTTTTACTTTGTTTCTTAGCCTAGTCATGTGGCTGTTTACTAGCTTACTTATGTTTCCTATCTGTTCTATAGCTTTCTCTATTGCTGCTGTGACCATACAATTTCCATCAAAGGATTACCCTCAATTTAGTGGTAAGTAAGATGGCCCTAGGTGGGAGGCCTTACATAGCATATAAGGAGAAGGACTAATTTTGCTTTCCTATCTGTTCTATTACTACTGTGTTCAGCATAATCAAAACTTTGGCCCAGTATTTTCGTAATGTATCATTTGTGCACTGTACCGAGCTTGCAAAATGCATACCCATATGTACACCCATAGACCTAGCATTTCACCACATCAATGTATTAAGTGTAATTACTAAATTTTTGTATTTCTTTTTTTGCAGCTGATGAGGAGTTGATGGGTCCAACAAGACCACAGAGTCAAAGGTTACTTCATGAACTAAAACAACAAGAAAAAAAATACAAAACATATATAAAAAAAAGCAAGAAATACAAAAATAAAATGAATTATCTTAAAAAAATAATTAATACGTTTTATTAAGTTTTTTATTCTTACTAAAATTGTTAATATTATTGTTTGGAGATTAAAATGGCTTATTTAGTATGAAAAGCTGGCGTGTGTGTGTGTGTTTTATTTGATATAAAAATGGGTATTGTGATTAATTTAAAGCAGTGGGTTAAAAGGCGATGGGGGAAGAGACCTTGCACAGTATATTAGGGGCAAACCTCGTATTAATGCCAGGCTTAGTGGCAAAGTTTGCCAATTGTAGAAACAACAACCACCTATTCATGGGTGCCAGGGCAATAGGCATGCTGCCAATTTGGGATTCACAGAGACCATTGGTGGTGCAGGTGAACAAAGTAGCATAACAAGGGGGAATACATATTTTAATGTTCCTTACAACCACCACTAGACAACCAACACCATACTGTTTGCTATATAACAAACAAGGGTAGTTAGTAATACGCAAATCAATCCTTGACAGATACACCACGATGTTCCTATGGCATTCGAAAGCATAGTGTTCGCTTCCGCAAGTAGAGCAGAAATGTGCCTTGCGGATGAACATCGTAGTATGTGCTCACGTGCACGGCCGTGAGCACATACAGTAAGAACAGTTACACCTGAAGTCATTAAGCTGCGCATGTGACGATTCGCGTCTTGTTGACTTTGGGTGTTCGGAGCGGACAGGTCCGTGCATTATCCCACGTACGTGCGCCACTCTCAGTATGCGTGCCTTAATGACTCCGACCCATTGTTGTGATGTCACATAGAAAGGGGGTTTGGGCTAGAAAGAACAAGTTTTAATAACTGATTAAAGGATTTTAGAACTTGTGAGTTTCTTTGGAGTCAGTCTGCTATTGAGAACTGACCACCTTCTAGCCTTCCCCCTGGCAGCAGAATATGCTAAAATGTATGCTAATGTAATTCTTCTGTTCCTGTCTTTTATTTCTGTTTTATTGAAAAGAAACTGATTTGCATTTATATTTCTGTATGTCAGTTGGTTTTTATGCAATAAGCACTGTGACTTTTTTGTCATATTAAATCACATTTAATAAAGTTCTGCATATGTGTTGTTAAAGAGTACATGTGTTAGATAGGCTTGGTTTATATAACATTACATTTATACAGGGAATTGTTTGGTTTACAGTAACTGATTAAATTCAGCTGTGATTCTATTTTGGGATCACCAGCATCATAGTTTTTTTTATAAGGCACCACAGAATCCGCCGCTCCATACAATCAACAAAACAATATAGAACTTAGTAAGGAGCAAAGGAAATTATAGAATAAGTAAAAATCAATATAAGAATAGACATTAGAGAACACAACCAGAAGCCAAAACTATAACAATGGAAACCTTAGAAAGAGGACAAGGGCCAAATACTTGAGTTAATAAAAGGCAAATTACAATAGGGGTGGAGTGGAATTGGTAGGTGGAGCAAGAGGAGGGGGTTGTTTAGGATGGGACTGGGTTGCCAATGGAGACAATAGGGAGGAGGGAAAGGGCAAGTGCAACATGAGGAGGGAATTGTCTTAGGATGGGGCAACATAATGTTAACCATGAAAAGGTGAGTTTTAAAGGACCACTTGAAAGATAGGAGGTTGGAGTCTGCTTAGATGGGGCAGGAGATCCAATGGAGGGAACAGCATGGGCAATGTTCTGAAGGCGGGAGGGTGTGGTGGTGACAGGAGAGAGGGAGAGGTGAAGATCATTGACAGAATGGGGTGGGTGAGTATTCTTGACAAGGTTGGAGATCTAGGAAGGGAGGTGATAAAGAGGACTTTAAAGGTGAGGGTAAGCAGCTTGAATTTTTCTTTGAAGGGAATGGGAAGCCAAAGGAGGTCTGTGCAGAGAGGAACAGCAGAAGAGGAATACAAGGAGAAAAATTAGTCATGACGCTGCATTTAGGATATATTACAGGGGGGACAAATGTGTGACAAGTAGGCCAGAGAGAAGGAGATTGCAGAAATCAAGGAGGGAAATGACAAGAGTGTGTATGATGGCCTTGGTGGCATCCAGGGAGAAGAGAGGGTGAATCCTGGCAATGTTGCAAAGGTAGAGGCAGCAGGATTGGGTGAGAGACTGAATGTTGGGAGTAAAGTTGAGGGAGAGTCAATGATCAGTCAGGGGGTTGTCGGGACTTTGTGCTCAATAGTGAGTGTGAGATTAAATTTTTGAGCGATCTTAGATTTGGGTCAAGTGTTATATTTTTGGTTAATCCTTTCACACCAACATGTTGCTCATGCCCAGCTGGGTCTGATTGTGACAGGAGATCTGGCAAGAGTACACAAATTGTCTTTCCTTGGGAGCGCACAGGGGAACAGCCAGTCTGGCATACTAGTGTTGGGGGACAGTGAGAGACCTAAGAACTAGTTTTGGTATTGAAGAAATGGGAGAGACCTGAGTCTTAGTTTTGGTTTTGAAGGTTAGTGAGTGGCTTTAGTCCTAGTTATGGTGGTGAAGGACATTGAAAGGCGAGAGATCTAGTGTTGAAGGACAATGAATGACCTAAATCACCTACTGCTACAATATCCATCTCCCAAGTATAAGATGGTATACATGTCTTTCTATTCTCTCCCCATTCATTTATTGCTGTCTCATGGTTGCTAAAAGAAACATCCCTGAGGTAAACTGAAATAAACTTTCTCTGTGCTGAATTTACTCTCCTTGCACTGACTATTAGAAAAGCATTGCAATCTATATCAATGTGACTGGCACTGCCATTTCTTTCTATACTTAACCTACTGCTAACAATTATATCTAACAGCTAAAAGTGATAGGAGTTGTAGGCCATAGTGATAGTATCATGGCCTGCTACCCCTGGCTTGAAGAGATGATTTCATATGTACATGTATAATATATATATATAATAATGTGTAATATGTATACCTCCAAACACTCAACAAAACAAGTGGCTCCCACACTCATATAGGCCACACTCCCTTATCATCTTAACCATGCTCCAATTTCTCAGCATGCTAATCTATTAACCATACCTCTTTTGTCTACAGGAAACTGTAATGTTGGGGGCAGTATTACAATTGAGTTTTCCATCATTTCCCTAGATGGTAAACTCAGCATATTTTGACACTTTAATCACTTTCAAACGTCCTTTTAGAGGTAAACCAATTTTCCGCTTTCTCTAATATTTGTCCGTATCTCTGTTTAGGACTTGTTCACAGTATGAGTGTGTTTTAATTGATTCAAGTATTCCACTATGAAGCTAGCATGTTTAAAGCATATTGAAAATGCAGGTTAGGACTGGGATTATATGAGACCTAATATATAAGATTATATAAGAGAGATACCAATAATACTCACAAACATATATGTAAACATTCTCATAACTTAAAAGAATTTTAGATTTTGCATAGTGTGGACCTGATGCAGATGCTTCTCAAGATGCGCCCAGCTCTACATTTGCAGGATATGTATGTTTACGGCAGGTATATTTACACCCATAGACACATACACTGAACCAGCCCATAAGCGCAATAAAACTTTAACGTTAATGTTAACATTTTATTTCGTAGGGAAAAGCACATTTGCTATTATGATTCACATAATACAGTAGATATAGCCAATCAGAAGTAGTTGGCTAGTGCTGGGGATTGTCATCATTATCAGTGTCCTATATGTATATGATAAAAAAGACAGTTGTTGTCGGCATTTGTCCTTAACATTGCATATCTGTGTGTATCTTGCAAAATGAAAGGATAGATGCTAGATACACACAGATATGTAGTGTTAAGGACATATAGGACATTTCTATTGCTGGTACCATGTATAATATGGGATTAACCGAGCGCAGGCTTATTTTTCTTCTCTGGTTATGTTTCAAAATATTGCCTGTGTAGTCTTGGCAGTGGTCTATCAAGCCTATTTAGGGCTTTTTTGGTGTGGCTTACAAGCCAGACCTTGCTAGATATATGCCCCTATACCTGAGATGTGAGTGTGTCTAATTTTAACTGCATTTAAATTGTGTTTGTAGTATATAGGTCAGTGTAGGACCTGCAACGAGGTGCCTTTGATGCTGGAAAGCAGGCTTAAATGTTTTGATCAAAATATGAACCAATACCTCATATTTGTTATTTTCAGATACTTTGCTGACAATTAAAGCTGGCTTATGTTTAACCTCGTGAAATGTTATACATATCTTCATTCAGCAGTACATATTTCTGTGTTGTCTTTCTGGTATGAATTTGAAATGTATTTGCACTGTTCATGTAAAAAAAATATCATCACTGTGCCGATTTTAGCAACACAGATTGTCTGATATCTGCTCCTTGGCTGATCTTCAGTACTGTACACCCACGGTTGTGGAATTCACTCCTTGCTAGCACTATAGTGTGTTGATTTTTGAAATGAGTAAATGTGGATAAGGTAAACCTTTTTACTCGTTGTTAAAATAAAAAATAAATTAAAATATTCTGACTTTTTATCATAATAAAGTCAAACATATTTGCAATAGTTGACATGGTATATGCTATATTTCCCCAGTGTAAACACTGATGGGGCTATGACTAAGACTACTGCAATAGAATATATATTTTCTTATATTCTTTTCTTATATGCTGGATCCTCTTAAAATTATAACCATCCTTTTGATAATTATTGCTGTTACTGCTACTATGCTACTGTGTACAAATACATTAAGGGTTACTACAGAGAACTTTCATGGGAACTTTTTACCCCAAGGACTATACACAGGACATGCGGTCACCCCCTAAGGTTAGAGGAGAGGAAATTTCACAACCAGCAAAGGAAGGGGTTCTTTACAGTAAGGGCAGTCAAGATATGGAATTCATTGCCAGGGAAGGTTGTGATGGCAGATTCAATAGATATGTTTAAGAAAGGGTTAGACAAATTTTTAGCGGAAAAGTGTATCCAGGGATACGGCCGTTAATTAAAATGAAGGATAGTAGTGGATATAGGGTAAAAATAGGACTGCGATATTGAGTCTGGGGGGATTTTCACAATAGAAACAGATTGGCGGTTGCTTACTCTGGATCAATTTCAAATATAAGTGCAGGATTACAGGAGATCCAAAATAGGTTGAACTTGATGGACTGGTGTCATTTTTCAACCTCATCAACTATGTTACTATGTTGCTGTTGCCTACCCCTCTTCACTGCTGACCTTCATGACCCTCCTGTATAAAATAAATACATGTTTCTATAGCAGTCTCCCAACACCCAGCAGAACTTCTAAAGCAGCACTGGGCAACTGGATTCTTGTCCAGTGATGAAATTGAAGGGTGTGGATTCTCAGCACCCTAACCAAGTGAAAAGAACACATGTGTACAGCGCTGCGGAATCAGTGGCGCTATATAAATAACTGATGATAATGATAATGATGATGATGATGATGAGAGGTTATCGGTGTGGTTGGCTGATGACCCCTCGCATCGGCAAACAGGTTTGAGGATTTTGCGCCAGTCCTGTTCAACATCTTATCCATCCAAGGATTGGACTGCCACAGGTAGCAATCTGTTTGGACCCAATGTAAAGCAACCACATTGGAGGTCCAAATTGAATTTGAGTGGCTATAATGTTGTAGTTGGTTGAATTTATAGTTTTCTGTACATTTTCAGTTGGTTATTTTGCAGTTAGTGATCTGTGGTTGGTGACCTCATGGTGCCAATATGCGCAGCTTTAAATAAACAAGAGAAAATGTGGACAGAGGACAGAAGAAGGGACAACCTGCCGGGACAAGTTTAGTGTGCTCCCCCATGTTAACAGTGGAGTGGTCATGACATACTATGGGCGTGCCCAATGCTTATAAAGTGCTAGGACGACCCTAACCCCGTCTCCTACCCTAAAACAACCTTGAATTGCCAGGTATGAGCGTGGACATACCTCCCAACTTACCGTGAGCTAGGACAATGTAACAAATTGCTCGATGGCTGGACAGTCCCCTCAAGTTGGGCCAACCCTGCTTAACTCAGGACAGTTGCTAGGTATGGCCCCATGCAATCTTTACAAAAATCTGGGCCTGCTTTATGATAACAGAATGAAACGGTGTAAATTATAGTTCCATTTTAGCTTGAATTTCACAAAACTTTCAGTCTGGGACTTCCAATATTTGAAGAGTTTCTCTTGAACAATCTTCTCTAGTATATGTCGCCATATGAAAAGCTTCACATATCTATTTGTGAGTGCTGCAAATCTCTTTACCCGTAGATGAGTAACTTTTATTTATACTATACTATTGAATAAATTACTTTTTGCCTTGTCACAGATATGAAAGGTTTAGGAACCTCCAGTTTTGGGCCTGATCACTCAGATCTGGAGTCTGATGAAAACTTAATAGCACGGTGAACGCACAGAATATGAATGGAGTCTTTAAAATGCTCAACTGTCTGTTCTAGCAATCAGAAACCAACATTTTAATCATACACAGCCCTGGCTGCTGCCATATCTGTGATAGGAAATGGCAGCTATATTTTACCGGCGGAAAGAATAGAGAAAATCTCCAGACTGAGACGTAATAAAAATCAAATATATTACTACACAAAGCATAAAACAAGCCTGTACATATTGTGTATCACTAAAGAAATCTCTGTTATTTTACACCCATTCCCTGCTCGACATAGCTCTATGATTCAAACCTGTGCGGCTCGCAGACAGGATTCTCTACGCTCTTGTGGATGTATAATATAGCATGAAAAAGTTATTAAAAAGGTAATTTCACACATTTTTTTATTAATATACCACTATTGATAATACAGTGATATGAAAATTATTGTTTTAATTAAAATTAGGGGAAAACCTCCCAGATTCCATGGAGAGTGAGTAATTGTCCTGGGAGCACTTACCCGCCATAATGTAGGTGGGGTCATGATGTAAACTATATCATCAAGCTCCACATACCAAGTGTTTTCCTACCTTGCCTTAGGATCTCCCTGAACCAAGGGAGTAAATGTAAGCAAGTTTGATAAGGAACTGTAAACTATAAATATTGTACACAGTCACCTGACACCCTTGTTTGTTGCTTCAGGAGAACATTGCAATCTTTTGAAATTTATTTGTAAACTGACTGAACTATAGTTGCAGTTGGTGAGCACTAGAAGTATAGTAGCTTATTTGTGTGTTTAGCAGGAAATGTCTTGAAATGGTTGACATTAAAGAGAGTGATTCAACTTACTAATGCACAACTCTTCAGCCATGTGTAGATAATAGGCACTCTTTACATCCTACTTATATTTTGAGGGCAAAACACACAAATTGCATGAAAGCATCATCAGTTCCACTCTTGATAATTCACCTGATGACATTCATGTAACTCTCCAAGAACTGACACCAACACTTGTGTGGATGCAAAGTGGCCACAGCATCTATTAATTACCTAAATGGAGAAAAAGGCAACATCATAATTAAATGCCCCAACCTCTGAAAACCCTATATTATTCAGACCTTGATTGCAACTTACGAATTTAAAGCCCCATAAGCCTGCAAATCAGGTTCTATGCTTGGGAGGTCAGTCATACCAAATCCATCACCCCCTTTGGGACTTAGCCCTTGGATGAAACATTCTTCATGACCATTATCCCCTTGGCACCCTCTCTTTTCAAGGTACCATATTCCATAACGTCGGGAAGAGGTGACATGCCACAAAGATGCTCCGGGTCCCCCACACAGCAAGGAGATTTTACTGCATGGAAGAAGCACCAGCCTTGTCAAGTGCTGATTTACTGAAGCAAGAGACATCCCCAAGGTGAACAGGTCTCCTAAATACCAGAGTAGTCAACCTATCAGCCCCAGATCATTGGCATAGATACCCACATGTGGCACCCATTTCTTCCATACTGTAATCTATGTTGTCAATGTATTGCCTGCCAGTGATGGTCCCACCACAGATTCTACTTCCCACAAACCATTATATGGCACCTTTTGCCTGGAAATGAGATAAAGCATCAGCTATCCCGTTTTTCCACCCTTAACACATG
This sequence comes from Mixophyes fleayi, assembly GCF_038048845.1. Taxonomy (NCBI): domain Eukaryota; kingdom Metazoa; phylum Chordata; class Amphibia; order Anura; family Limnodynastidae; genus Mixophyes; species Mixophyes fleayi. Next base: position 25,755,793 of record NC_134409.1, on the reverse strand, counting down.
CTTTGCATAAGAGTAAATATTTCCATTTAAGAAGAACTAACAACAAATGCGTTAATCCGGATGAAGAAGTTTTCACATTTAAAACATACCCTCCTATCCTGGAAATACCACCCACATAAATCCATTGCCAACACTATTGAGAAAAGTTCCACCAGAGCTATATTAATTATCAGCCCACACCTTTACCTTTTCTCTGACCACTGCTCATTGCTTCATTTTCTTTGGAAATATTGTCATGGTTACACACTAGAAAGGTAGAATTCTTACAATCATACTGATTTAGCTCCACCCTCCACGGAGGTCTTCGCCAGAAACCCCCGCAAGGAGGTTTAGGGCTAGATTTACTAAGTTGCGGGTTTGAAAAAGTGGGGATGTTGCCTATAGCAACCAATCAGATTCTAGCTTTCATTTATTTAGTACCTTCTGCTAAATGACAGCTAGAATCTGATTGGTTGCTATAGGCAATATCCCCACTTTTTCAAACCCGCAGCTTAGTAAATCTAGCCCTTAGTCTTTGCTGTTAGCACCACGCAGGTTATGGTTTTCCAGAAGGGTACCAGGCGAGACTAGCAGGTGTACCGGATACTAGAGAAGTACCGGATACTAGATTCCAGGATAGCCGAGAAGCACGCTGGATATCAGGAAACAGTAAGAAGCACAGGGAACAGGAGCCAAACAATCCATCAGCAGGAGGCTATCTGGACATAAAGTTCTGGCACCATCTTGACAGAACAAGGGGTTTAAATAGACAGGGGGGGAAAGGAAGTATGTTTCGAGTTAACAGCCAGACTTTGGGGCACATTTATCATTCATCGGTAGAAATGAGAAATAGTTATCAATCCTTATCGCATGGATAAGGATTGATCTATTTCTCAAATTTCTATAAAAATGGAACACAGAAACAGCAGTTCCGAAAAACTGCTGTTTCTGTGATAAAAAAAATCACATTTACCCCTCTCTTCGGGACGCGCTGTCTCTAGGATCTCCTCCCTCGTCATCTTCGTTCCTCTTCTTCTTTCCATTGCGCATGTGCAGTTCCACAAAGATCCCGGTCTGTCTGCAATTCTGCGAGCGGTGAATGACAGGGAGGGATTATGTGATCCCTCCACACATGCACTGTCCAGCTCTGCTCTTCGGAGCAGAGCTGACAGCATTGTTTTTTTTTTATTTCTGATAATGTACGCCAGCTTCAGCTGGCGTACATTATCAAGACAAGTTTCCGAAAATAATCTTTTTTCGGAACTTGTTAGATTGCAGCTGGGAGCAGTCACCATTCTGTTGAATGGTGACTGCTCCCAAAAACGAAGAGGAGTGCAAAGCAGCAGCTATCCATGATATCTGCTGCGATGCACCCTTAATAAATTTGCGGAGGACACGGAGGCACCTTAATTACCCGGTAAAAGCACTATTGTGCTTTCTTAAATATGCCCCTATGTCTCCCTTTTTTCATAGCTTCTTGTTAGAATTTTTTTAACGACTGGAAGATTTCTTCAGATTTTTATTAACGTTAGACCAAATATTTTAGAAATTCCAGCTCAAGGTAATGACCGCAGGCACTTCGGTAGGAGGCAAAGGGGAAAACTTCGGTACTAATCAATGGAGTTCCTATACATTGAAGAAGATAGTAGATGGGGATTCATGAAATAGATTGTTGTGGACAAATTCTGCCCACAGCAGTAGGTCCGTCCTGTTGTCTTGATTAGGAGAGGTATAGATTCTAATTAAAAGTTACAAAATCTTGGTTTAATCTTTCAAGTTGGCCATTTGATTGGGAATGGTAAGCAGTGGAAAAATTGAAGCGTATGTTAAGATATTTACAAAGTGATATCCAAAATAAAAAAATTAACAGTACTCCTCGGTCAGAGACAATCTCCTGTGCATCTATATATTTCTTTGATTAACATTTTAGCCAGCGATGAGGCAGAAGGTAATCCAATCGGTGGAATAAAGTGATACATTTTGGAGAAGTGATCCACAACTATCCAAATTGTGTTACATCTTTTGGTCAGTAATAAAGTTCTTGACACTGTGAGTCCATGGTCTCACGGGAATGGGTAAGGGAAGCAAAGGACTAGTAGGTATTTGACAAGGGATTTTGTGTTGAGCACAAATTGTACAGGCGGAAGCAAATTCCCTAACATCCAGAAGAAGGGTTGGTCACCAGTAATTCAGTTAAATGAGCTCCAGAGTCCTACGAGAACCAGCATGCCCAGTGAAATGAGAAGAATGTGCCCAATGTAGAAGACTCTTATAAATTTTGGGGGGAGCGGCCTTGCCATGATGAAGAGTCATGGGAGGAGCCACAGAAGTAGAAAGTAGAAATTTAAGGTCTAGTATGGGACGATTTTCCAGATCTTCAATATTTTCACCCTCCTTCAAAGGCTCGAGACAGGTCGCCTGCTTCCTTGCTCTTGTCTTTGTGGTCTAAAGGTTATATGGAGAATAAATCAAGAGAAAAACATAGACCAGTGGGATTGACTGGGGTTCAAGCATTGGGCGAATTGCAGATACAGCAGATTTTTATTATCTGTAAAGTTGGTTACAGGAAAACGAGATCCTTTCAGAAGATATCTCCATTCTGCAAGGGCAAGTTTAATAGCCAATAGTTCTTAGTCTCCAATTGTATAAATTCTCTCAGCTGAAAGGAATTTTCAAGAGAAAAAATTGAAAGGGATCAAGTTCCCAATGGAGGGCATTGATGTGTGGGGTTATTTGCGGACTGCGGCTGTAGAGAAGACCAATTTAAGGGAAAGAAAGACTTCAGAAGTGGCTGTAGTCAAAATCTTCACATCTGCACCTTTTTGAGTGAATGCAATGATGGGAACAACTAGGGGGGAGTACTCCAGAAAAAATTGTCTATAATATTTGGCAAAGCCAAGAAATCGTTGGATAGCAAAGTTTGTGACCATTTTAATACAGCACAGACTTTTCCTGAATCCGTCGGAAGACGGAGGCACAGCAGCTACCAAGGGGGAATCCGACTGAGGAGTCCAGCCTTACGCACCGAACCCCGGTAAGCAAGATTTAGGGTTCAGATGGGGGAAATTATGCTACAAACTACAAACTCAACTACACCAACTGTGTCTGTAAATAATTGGAATTCCCCAGTATCGACTACCTCTGCCGGCCCTATAGGTCTTTTATTGTAGCTCTCCAAAAACTCCTTCCAATAATCTCAATCATATATCTGAACTTGTATGTGTGTAATCTTATCCTGTGCTAAGGGACCCCAAACTAGTCTGCCAGCTAATACTGCAAAAAATTTATGATTTCCCTGGGCCCATAAACAAAAATCATCCAGGTAATGGGTGACTGACTCAGTATTTATCCAATTAAGGAAGTAGATAAATGCCTTGAAAAGTGCACAAAATATCAAACACTCCATGGGGAGGCATTTGTTAACATAAATGTTCTCTTCCCACTCTCACCTTATCAGATAAATACACTCCAGATGCACTGGTCTCCACATCTGTCTTAGCCAAAAAGACCCCTGACTTAACCATCTTAGCCACCAAATGGTCAGATGAAATAAGGAGTATGACTCTGAGCAAACGTTCTTGATGATCCCACCATTCGCTGAACCCCTTTTAGGATAGGACAAATGTTGTATCAATCCAAACTTCCCAGGTTCCTTCTTTGGAACAACCCCATGGCCATTCGAATGAGTGCTCTCAATCTACCTTGTTTTACTTTCAGTAACTTTTTTTCCTGACCATCGCAGGGTGTATACTTGACAATATTAATTTCCCTGAAATGAATTCTAAAATCCTCCCCACTAAGTTTTTCTCAAGTAATAATTCCCTGCCTGGATATCTGTTAAGCCAGGGTCTCCTTTGGTCTATTTTCACTGTTGTTGTGTCCTTTCCTTTTAGGGTCCCATTGTTTCACTGTCCTCCTCTCTTGAAGCACCTGCTAAGCGGGTGGCCACTTTCACACCCCAAGTAGTCGATGGGCTCTACTAACACTGGTCTTCATCATACTGCTCCTATATTTAGTATTGCACTTGTCCCAATGATTGATTTTCTTGTGAACCCTGCTGTTTCCTAACCCAGTCATGTTTCCCCTACACAAATCTTTGCTCATTCCTCTGTAAAAACTTTGAGAATCATCTTTGAAAGCATGTTAAATAGAATGTAACAAAGCCAGATAGTTCTCACTGCATACCACCCAGTATTTGAAAAGTAAAACAGATTTAAATAAGCCACTCCCCTATATGAGCAGGCACACTCCCCCTTTCTGAAGCCACTCCCCATCCTATCTAATACTGCATCCCAATAGGGCACACTTCTGTTTGGGGACTGAAAATCAGAACAGTCCTGCTAAAAATGGTATTTCTGGAAAGTATGCAGTTGTGAAATATAGCTTATCAACACTTCCTCTCAGAGAATAGCCTGCTCAAGCAACTATAGCCATTTAAAGCTTTTTTTTCTTCGGTCATGGCTGCCTTTTAAACTTGTACAGATTGCTTTATGTGACATATTTAGTATACATGGTACTGCATTTAGCCTTTACACATGAATGCTGACCTTACTGACCTACAGTTTGTAAAACAGGACCAAATAATGACTCACTCCTAGATGACATATTTTGATTGATTCCATTATAAATAGTCTACAGTATAATTTACCTCTGTGAGATTTTCCTAAAGTATTTACCACAATTCTCCTGATATCCAGCTGGGCCCTTCTCCTTGAGAGTTCTTAGGTGCCGCCCCCATACTATTGCCTGCATGCAATAATCAATGAGGTTAATAAAGATGTGCCATTATATCACAGAACCCCTCAGTGTTCTCGTTCCTGCAGCCGGGGAGTACAGATGGGACTGGATTAGAGACATCGGTATTCAGTTTTCTTTTGCAAACAACTTTATCCCTATAGTGATTTTACATGCCCACCCAGTGAAGATGTTAGTCTTAGCATGACTATGAGTTATTGTAGTGCTATCAATTGGTGGTAGTCTCTTCACCGATGCTGGTAAATCCGACGCTGAGGACACGTACAAAAGGAAAACGATTTCAGAAGACAACAACAAGAATATACACAGATTTACCTGATCAGTGACTGTCCAGATATCTGATCGTACCAGAACACTGACAGGAGCTTCTTCCGAATGCACAGGTGTCCGGTAGTAGTGCCTGACGTCAGGACGGCCTTAATGAATTTTTATTAAAAGCGACGATGTCGGGACCACGCAGGTTAACTGTTAAGAGAGGGGTCCCGACATTGCCGGTTTAAATAAAAATTCATTAAGGCCGCCCTGACTCCAGCCACTATTGCCGGACACCTGTGCATTCGGAAGAAGCTCCTGTCAGTGTTCTGGTACGATAGGATATCTGGACAATTGCTGATCAGGTAAGTCTGTGTATATTCTTGTCGTTGTCTTCTGAAATCCTTTATCTTTTGTAGGTGTCCTCAACGTCGGATTTACCAGCATGGGCGACACGTACCCCACCCCTATCAATAGATGTCTCAAGTTAAATGGGGAAAATCTTTAAAGAACACAAGCACCAACATTTAAGGTTTAGTAACAGAGTCACGGCCACACCCTCATCCAAAAGGGGGCTGGTCATGTCACGTTGTGTGTCACGTCCCACAAGGCACTTCTGAGACACTAAACCACCCAACCCACTTCCACTCCCTTAACACACCCTTGCGTTGCCTTCAGGTGGGGCCCATTCACCGCTGTTCTAAAGAGCCTAGCAGTGGTGTCTGGGGCAGTGGCGGATCCAGGGGGGGAGATCAGGGCGATCGCCCCCCCTAGCAGACACTTGCTGCCGACGGCTGCACAGTATGTGCAGGTCCATCCAGCCGTGACAGGCAGGGACAGTGTGCTGCCCGGCTGCTCTGACTGTGTTTACAACACATACTGTGCAGCCGTCGGCAGCCTAAGATGTTAGAAAGGGGCGGGGCCTAAATCGCCCCGGGTACAGCATTTTTCTAGATCCGCCCCTGGTCTGGGACATACCTCTGAACATTCCATCAGTTTGGATAAAGGTCTTGACTAGACTCTCCCTTAGATTTCGGCGTCCTGACTAAATTGGGACACTTTGGAAGGTATGATCCCAATCACACAATGTTTTGTTAACATAACCAATGCTCATGAGAATGCAGCCTTTCAGTTTACTAGTACTTAATGAATATTGGTAACACCTCATGAATATTGGTCATGAAGTGCCTCCGTGATGTCACCGGTTCCCAGTGAATGGATAGGCTGCGTTCCCATGGTTACTGCTTCAGCCCACAAAATGGCTACCTGCACTGTAGCAAAATTGACTTACTTTTTTTTTTGTTTTGAAATTCATTCATTAAACTCTAGTTGATGACTTTCAGTTGTGTATTTAAATGCTCTGTAGTCCTGGTTTTTTAAAAGCCAAATTCAGATTCTGAGCATGGGCATGCAAATGAAAAACCTGCCAAGCAGGTGAGAAGTTTTATGAGCCCAGTAAATGTGCAAACTAGAGAAATGAGTACTGATGGTACGGAAGGCTGCGTCTTACCGATATATCTCTGATGTTGTTGCATATATATAGTTTATGCTTCGTCTTCTCCACCAGCAGGAAAATACATCACATCAGCGCCACAGTGTAAACAGATATCTTGTTTTTAGCAAAACTCAGAGAAGACTTCTCACAGTCTTTGGTGGTTAGGATCAGGGACTGGCGGGCAGACTTTAGCCTGGGGGGGCAAGCAGATAGCACTAGCCCATAAGCAGCGGCCCATCCTTAAAGGGTGGTCTTCGGTACAATATATATTTATCAATATAAAAAGAGGCAATGTTAGTGTTGCTTAACGCAGCGATACTTTATTATTATAAATGATAAATCTTAAATAATGAAAACAAAAAACAGACCTCACTTTATATTGCCTTTTATTTTATATGTTCCTTCTCCCTACAGCACTTTTGGGTTTATTTTGCTTTTTTTACATACCTCGCTGATTATAATGGGGTATAAATCATATTATAGCAAACGGTGGTAGTCATGTTCCCGAACATGATTACCATGACAACACTTACCCGACATATTGAGTGCGAAGCTGGGGACCCCGACATGCTGTGAATGTTGATTGTTGAAAAAAAAGACTTTGAATCACTGCGACTGTGTAAGAAGCCGACCGCGCAGAATCACGTGAGTTTTAACGCCTCTTAAGGGTTCAACGGAAGGAGGCTGCGCCTGTAGAATGTGGTTAAGAAGACATCTATGATATACAGGCGCAGGCTCCTTCCGTTGAGGAGTTCTTTTTTAACACTTCATAATTTAAGCCAGGACAATCATCAGAATCTATAATATGATCCAAAATACCAAGCTCAATATTGCTATAGAGGTAGATGAAGAATTTTAGACTATATGGTGTATCTATCGAACACCATCACTTAACAGTTTCTCTAAATTTACTTTTCTTTTAGCCTGTCTTTTACCTTGTGAATTTATGGTATCAAAAATAATTGCATACATACACACATACACATACATTTATATAGACAGTATATAATATAATTTTATGTATTCTATTTGATAAATCATTTTATGTAACTAAAATAAAATCTTTTCGTAGACCATAGCATGGGAAGAGCATTAAACTAACAAATATGTACAGAACCACCTATAACGTTAGACTTCAGCCATATTTCATTTTACATGACATAATAAAATTGCACCTTGATGGTATTTTCTCTTTAAAGAGACCCCAATTGTGTCCTGATTGACTCATCCGTCTTCATGTAGCACCTCAAATCCATTGAATGATAATAAAACATAATGGAAAGTAATACGTGTACTAAGCTAAAGTGCTTCCTTGAAGGGGCTTATGAAAAAATGATATTGGGAATGAAAAAAATGGATTTATTTGTTTATATATTCTATTCTGGTTGTTGACTCTCATAAAAAATGAATAAAAGGCTTCAAATCCATTAAGGCACTGGTGGAGAGAGAACGCGGAGTAATTTCTCTGATGCAACTCTTGTTTGGTCACTCAAAAAAACTGCTGCAAATCACAGACTGCTCCACCACACAATGGGTTAAGTCTATTGATGCTGAAGACTATTGACCAATGAGTGGCAGGGGGTTGAAAAAAGAATTGTACTTAGAAGTTCACGATCTCCGAGTATAAGTATATATCTTATGGTATAATCATTGCATGACTATGCATAAAAACTTTACATGCACAGTGAACCACTAAATATACCACGGAACGTTCAATGTTTATTCTGGTCCTTCCACCAAGATATGTCACAAGACAGAGAAGATATCACATGGTTGGCGCTCTCACTTAGCTCCTGCTTCACTCGACCCCACATTATCCATTTCCCTGCAGACGATTAATGGTAAAGACTAGTTTTACAATTGTATGGTGTGTCATACTAGCGGCACTGACACATTTAACAGAACTGTATAGACCGAAACATAATAGGGATATGAACCCTAAAAGCAAAGAGCCTGGGGGTTGATTGTATCTAGTGGGGTCTACAGTAAGATGGGGAGGTATTGAATATAGTTATTTTGGAGTACAGTCCCAACGGGAGAAATTAGATCAGACTAGGACTTGCTATGATCCGCCTATGCATTCCCTAAGTGTACATGGCCACTGCCCCAGGTTGTGAAGCCTCACCCATTTTACAGCTAAAAATGGGGTCTCTTCCAGGAAAAATTGGAAGCTTGGGAAAGGTTTGGTGTGTATCTACTTTTAGACAAATTAAAAAATTAAATACAGTTTTATTGTCATGGTGTCATCCTAATCATCATTAACAGTAATCACTTACCTTCTCTTTTACTAATATGTCACTGAGTTTTGCAGAATTTAACAGAAGAGGTAGATTCATATATAGCAAAAATACAGAAGAGTGAAATGAAAAAATGTGACTGATGTTGTCAGCCCAAGATTATTAAAACTCACTAACCATAATCAGTCTTTATCAGAGATCCAGCACAACTTCTAAGTGTGGCTACTTACAGTGCCTCCCATATACTGATGCATCATCATCATTATCATCATCATTTATTTATATAGCGCCAAAATATTCCGTAGCGCTTTACAATTGGGGACAAACACACTAAACTAATAAACAAACCGGGTAAAACAGACAGAGAGGTGAGAAGGCCCTGCTCGCAAGCTTACAATCTATGGGATAATGGGAGTTTGATACATGAGGTTAAGTCTACATTTTGCATTTCGGTCCAGCCAGACTGCAAAGGTAAAAGTGACTCATAAGCTAAATGATCCTGTCACACAACAATGTTGGTCAGGGGGTAGTTGTCTTGTGTGAAATTGTGTAACGGAGGAATATTATAAGCTTGTCTGAAGAGGTGGGTTTTCAGAGAACGCTAGAAAGTTTGTAGACCAGAGGAGAGTCTTATTGTGCAAGGGAGAGAATTCCATAGAGTGGGTGCAGTCCGAAAAAAGTCCTGTACCCGGGAATGGGAGGATGTAATGAGGGTGGATGAGAGACGCAGATCTTGTGCAGAACGGAGTTGCCGAGTTGGGAGATATTTTGAGACAAGAGAGGAGATGTAAGTTGGTGTAGCTTTGTTGATGGCCTTGTAGGTTAGTAAGAGTATTTTATATTGGATTCGGTAGAAAACAGGCAGCCAGTGTAGAGATATACAGAGTGATTCAACAGACGAATAATGATTTGCAAGGAAAATCAATTTTGCCGCTGCGTGCAAAATAGATTGTAGGGGTTTGACTCTGTTTTGGGGAAGACCAGTAAGGAGGGAATTGTAATAGTCAAAGTTGGAGATGATAAGTGCATGAATTAAGGTTTTTGCAGTGTCTTGTGTGAGATATTTGCAATTCTGGAAATGTTTTTTAGATGTATATAACATGATTTAGATATAGAGTCCATGTGGGGGAAAAAGGATAGGTGTGAGTAGTGGATTACACCTAGGCAGCGAGCTTGTAGGGTGGGATTTATAGTCATGTTATCAACAGAAATAGAAATGTCAGGTATGCTCTTGTTGGTTGGGGGAAATATTATTAACTCCGTTTTAGAAAGATTAAGTTTGAGTTGGCGAGAGGACATCCAAGATGCAGAAAGAAGAACACAGTGATTGGTCAGTGTATGTCATGAACAGCCTGTAATTCCTCCTTTATCAGCTTCTTAGGAGCGCTGGGACAGACAAAGGTATCGGGAAAGGAAGAGGTGTAAAAGCCAGACATTAACGTCCCTGGGGCATCTATTTGTGCTCCAAGAACATATGTACCCCACAAACCCTAGACAATTATACAGTTCTCCAACTCATCTGACCCTCCCTGTGAATACTGTATTAACTCCATGGAGCCCAGATAAACACAGCTTTGACAACAGTCACTACAGTAATTGGTTCTGTCACTTTCTGTAGTGCGGGGTTTAGCAAACAGCCCATAACGCAGGCCATCCGCGACGAGAAAGTTGTTATTCGGACAGCTATGAACCAAAGTGTGAAATTACGTTCTAATAAAAAAAAATATAAGGAAAAAATAGTTAACTAGTAAAGGAAAATGTAGAGGATTTTCTTGAAGAGTCAGCCCCTGAGAGATTACTGTTCTTCTGCACTCCAGTGAGTAGGGCCCAGTACTATTGTATGCAGCTATATAAAAATATCACTGTTTATAGACATTAATTGGGGTTATAATCAGATGGCAGCTCCGAAAAACAGGTTTTTAATTGTTATTCGGCTGCTTCAGGTCTTTCATCTATTTATTTATTTATTCACCACCAGTGTGCAGACATACCTGGCTGTAAACGCTTTAGGGTATACAGTATTTATTGCATTGCAGTGTCTAAACATGTAAATGAACATACAGGAAAGCAATATTTATGGATTTTGTTAACGACTCCTTCTGAGAACTGTTCTATATTAGGCGATAGAAAGATCTCAGAATGTTCTGCAGAAAGTTATCCCATCAAAATTGCACATAGAAGACGGCTGCCTAGTGGTTAATTCCCTGATTGTCATAGATAGATGATGGCTCTAATACCCGTACATTCATATGTCTGACACATGAAACACGTATGTGATGTGAGTGGTTCTCCCTGGCTTGTGTCCAGCCAATCACAGAGCCAGTGTATCTGATTCCTCTCTGATGCTTAAAGAGCTATCAACAAAAGTCCGACAACTGTCACATGTGCCACATTTGTGTGTGTCCGAATGTTTTTTTGCAAATATGCAAATATAATGCATTTATCATTGTCGGGCAGCACAGTGGCGTAGTGGTTAGCACTTCTGCCTTACAGCACTGGGGTCATGAGTTCAATTCCCGACCATGAACTTATCTGTGAGGAGTTTCTATGTTCTCCCCATGTTTGCGTGGGTTTCCTCCGGGTGCTCCGGTTTCCTCCCACATTCCAAAAACATACTGGTAGGTTAATTGGCTGCTAACAAATTGACCCTAGTCTGTGTGTGTGTGTGTGTGTGTGTGTGTTAGGGGATTTAGACTGTAAGCTCCAATGGGACAGGGACTGATGTGAATGAGTTCTCTGTACAGCGCTGCGGAATTAGTGGCGCTATATAAATAAATGGTGATGATGATGATGATATACCTACATCAAATGCACCTAGATGGTGCAAAATCCATCTCATTGGAAGTATCGGACGATTAACAATCGACAACTCCTGAGCAACCCTAAAAAACTCCCAGTCCTTTGGGCCACCTGCAACTCAGAGACCACCTCCCTAGACACTCTTCTCATCCCCACACTCCTTAAATCACATTTAAATATCATGTCCTGCAAAATTAAATCTCATTTTTCATGTGGGTGCAATATTATGAGGCACAGGCACATGATTTCACCCAGCCCGCATCTAGCAAGGAATCCCCAATTTACACAGATCCTCCTATCTGATGATGCAAAGTTCGGTATTCCTCTCATATTCAAGTGAGGCATTCAAAACAGATTATAAACAATGAATTAATACTACACCAATAACATCCGGTCACACAGTGCTGTTTTGTCATTCCAAGCAGGAGCAAATCCCCTGGTAAAGTAACTTGTGAGATTATCCCTACAGATGATCTTTGTCAGTGCTGTTTTGTCCATTAAGCAAACAATGCAAATAGATATTCTTAGCTACATGCTAGATATCTTTAGAGACCTGTTCTTTGTCTTTTTACTTGCACTTAAGGTTTGCCTCTCGCCCTATTTGCACCATTTGCTAGTTATAAATGGATTGAGCAACTTGCCTTTTCCTTTTGCATCTTTAGAGACATCCTAGACATCCTAATCACAATTCTGCACAATTTAAATTTGTACCTCCCCCCACATTCTGAACACAAGGGTGATGCTGTCTACGCAGAACATTTATGCCAGAATCGCACAAACTCAATTACAATGTGTATAGTGCTGTATGCAGAGGAGTCATATTGTCCACTTTATCACTTTATTAAACTTTGTTAGAAAAAAATCATACTTATCTACTCTCCCAAATTTAGGGTACTTTCCCTGATTTCCCGGGAGAGCAGACCATCCTCCTGAATTCTGCCCACTTCCTAGTGATAGCACGGAGGCCTTGATGAAGCAATTCAAGGCAAATTTCATAATTATGGCCCCAGCCCCATGGCACGATAACACAATGGTGGCATTGTTCCACAGGGGCTGGGTCAAAATCACACAAATCACAGCCTCAGGTCCGCCCCTCCCTTGCCACTTGAACTTCCCTCCAGGATCTCCCCGACGGGAGACGAGTAAAGTTGGCAAGTACGGAATACATTTATTATAGAACAATGTTGGCCCAATTAGCTGTCTCTGTTACAAAGTTATGGGGCAGCCTGCATACCTTATAAATGGTATGGGGAAGTTTCCCCTTACTACGGTGAAGCTATGGTACCAGGCTCACAAACCATCGCACCCCCAACAAGTAGCTGTAGCTTTGGAACAGACGCAGCTATGTAGAGAGATATATTTGATTGTATGAACATTGTGCAATAATAAATTGCAAGACAATTTAATACACTGAACATATCCTTGCAAAGGAAACAACACTGAGCTCTAAGAATCTGAATTAGAATAAGAATGAGCAGGAAAGGTGACTGTCACAAGGTCTTCCTCACACCTTATAAAGACAGATGATATACATGGCACAACATTGTCTGACAGTATTGCTTTTTAACTGACTTTGCAAAGCCAAGGTCAAGCTGAACTACTGCTAGATTTCTGTTCCAGCTTCTGCATACTGTACAACCGAAGTGCAAGAGCCACAGATGCCCAGATATCTTGTCCAATTAAAGGAATTCTCTCCTTCCTTTAGACAAACAGCTGTCACTTTGCTCGTTCTCTCCCATCACTAAGGGTTTTAATAGGACAACTCCTCTCATATTGATGACTGCAAGCGGTGGGTTAATTCTGCTGCAGTAGGCTTCAATACTTTCAAAGTGCAAATCGAGGTAACTGCTGCACAGATTCCCAGTAGCAAGAAGTTGTCTGCTGAGATTGCAGAGCAGGGGTACCGCTGGCACTGACACCCTGCATTTAAGGGTGTCAGTATGAGTGGAGAGGGAGAGGTATAATTCTAAAACCCCATCTGTCTCACATCCACCTGTCAGACAACGGCTGCTGCCGCCACGGCCTAGCAAAATAATAACGCTCCATGTAGACAGGAGCAAAATGAGACAAATGCATGAGAAAGGAGGGAGGATTTAGCGAGGAGAGGGAGAAGTGGAAGGGATGGAGAGAGATGAAGGACTGGGGGGGCTCAGCAGGAAAGAGAGACACATGGATCTAGAGATAGGAGGAGAAATGAAAATAAATTATATAAAAAACAACATAAAAACTGCAGTAGAAAGCCTATTTCCACAGCAGAAACCGGGGAGAAGTGAATTGCAATCGATCTGATGCATAGTGCACAGGCTATGAAGTGGTTAAACGGGATTAGATAATGGCAGTGAGTGAGAAAGAGAGATGTGATGGGTGTGTGGTGGAAGAAAGGGTGAGGAGGCAGCTAGAGATAAGCACGTATTGTTATATGGTGATTAGATCGAAAGACAATCTGTGCGCAGAGAGAGAAAGATAGGTATCATCTCCTGCTCAGTATGTTATGAACACGTCTTAATGTTGCAATGGGCTTTTCAATGGCGATAACATCTTCCTTATCAGATGAATGGTAGTTTATTGGCATGTAGATGGGTAACGGCACGAGAAATATAGGAGTATATTTTAGGAGATCTAGATCAGAGTATAAATGACATTTGAAGCATAATGGCATAATGACCATTTTTTGTGGAGTTAACACAGCATAATATATAAAGTTTTGCTGCATCAATTGTGATATTGGATCTTCAAGTCCGGATTGTTCTTAGAAACTCAACTCTAACCGTTTTCTTTTTACTGTATAATGAGCATTAAACAGCAGATTGCTGGTATTTTAGTAAAGATTTTTAAGTCCACATTTAGTGGGCAAATCAGTCTGTAATTGTTACTCAGGTTCAGGCGAAACCAGATTTCCTTAAATCTGGTCCATTTGCAATTGCGCCCTACATGCTGGAGCAGCTCAGCAAAAGAGGGTGCTTGATTTTGGTTAAGCCTATACACAGATATCAGCATGATAATTTTCTAATTGGAGAGTATCAATTAGTATTAGGTATCTCTTCTCTGCATTTGCAAATAGATGTGACGATGAAGAGGGCAGTGATTGGTATTGTCATTGCTTCAAGAGGACCTGTCACCTGGGGGACTTAATGTCATTTTATCCTTGGTGTATGACCAGCATATTCTGCAGCACTGCACATAAACACTCTGGAAAATATGTTTTACCTCCTCTTCGCTCATGTTCTTTAATCAGCTTGACTAGTATGTTAACTGGTTACTGGGCAGAGCTCTGTCTCTCATCGATGGCTCCCAGTGTACTGCACTAGTATTTCCAGTGCCGAAAACCAATATGGGGTACTGTAGTAGAGCAGGTGAACTGGAGGTATAGAGATCCATAGGCAAACCAAGGGGGGTTTCCTAGTGCCCGAAAACCCCCCTCCAGCCTGAGGCACTGTATAATTGAGGTGGCTGGACCCTGCCCCCGCTTCACACGGCTCTGTTTGAAAAGGGAGAGCTGCGTGCACCTAACAGTAGTGCACGCAGCATTGCCCATGTATATTATAGGGGGTAGGAAGAGTTGGAGAGCAGCCAAGCATTGTCTAATATTAAAGCCATGCCCCCCATGCATGCTGGTCACGCCCACTGGTGGTGTGGTGTGGAAACCCCCCCTCTACAAATCCTGCGTTTGCCCCTGAGATCCTTACAAAGCATGGTCCAGATGGCTGGACTGTGTCGTAGAAATCAATAGTGGACATGAAAACGTTTGTTTCATACAAAGTATTCTACTTAAATAAATTACCCACCCTCCCATGATATGAGGTCCTCTTTTTGTACAATGTATTGATGTGATAAAGACAATCTTAATATGGTCTAAACATACATTACAAGTCAAAGCCTAACGTTCAAAGATCCATATAGTGTTAATAAAACTCAGGAGATGCCTCATGATCTTGAGAAGTTGGCCACACAAGCATGTAGTCATTGTACCAATTTCATCAAAATGAAAAGGTATTATAATGACTTTGGATAACAAAGCACCAGAATTAATCAAGTCTGGCCAACCAAACAAGTTTTGTGTGAGTTTTAAAAACAGTGATCTATGTTGCTTGTCCTCAATTGAATGAGTGTGGGTTTTTTATTATAAAATTAGCCAATTGTATCTGAACTTTGTACTAAATAATCATAATTATAATTCAGTGTTCCACGCAGAGAGAGAGAGGCAAACTGCAAGGTAACATAGATCTTTAAAATCATGTAATTGTTACCATGCAGACTGGCAACGGGGAGATAAGAGGTGTTCAGTGTCTGTATGTACAAATGAAAGATAATTAACTAGGAAGGGGGCTTGTAACTGGGCAGTGAAATAATTGTTTTTTACTGGGTCAATATATCTCTTCATTTTTTAACCAGGTTGACTGAAAACATCTCTACTTGTTTTGTATGAGTACAGTTAAGCATTATGGACCTGATTCATTAAGGAAAGTAAGGCAAGGACTTTACAGTTGCTTATCTGATATTACCCTAGAAGAACTATAGACACTATGGGCCTGAGTCATTTAGAAAAAAAAGGGGTAAATTTGACCCTGGACATACCATGTTGCAGTGCAAGGGGTGCAAATTAGTTTATTATTCTGCACCTACGTTAAATACTGGCTGTTTTTTTATGCAGCACACAAACACTTGATAGCGTATTTGCACACTGAAATGTAAAGTTGATCTAGGACATGCCCTACCTCAACTATAAATCTGTCCCCCCATTATAAATGTACCTCCCCCTCCAATGCAACATGCTTTTGCCAAGGTGTAAAGTTGCTCTTTTTTTGCTTTACTTTTCTTAATGAATCAGGCCCTATATCTATATAATAAATAATGAAGAGTCAATCAGTAGGCTAGCTCTGTGGTCTTTTTTAAGGGTTAAATTGTAAATACAACCCCTCTCTTATGTCTAATTATTTGCTATGTACATTCTCTAGTAGAGTGAATCTTGCATTATCCTTTCCTGTAGGCACTCTGCCTTTGAATGGCCAGGCATACCCAGCCCCCTAGACTAACACCCACCGTTGTTTTACCTATCCTATGTCATTGGGTTTAATCTGAGCAGCAGAAATGGCAGATGGTGTGGGCAATGGTGGATATACAAAGGCCTGCATACTACTCCTAAAGATGACAGCCTTTAGGAAAGAAAAGTGCTAGAAATGCGCTTCTAAAGAGTGTATCTAGCAAACAGTTAGACATAATGTAGGATCCAATTGCAAAGCGCTAAGGAATTTGCTGGCGCTATATATATAAATAAATAAATGATGATGATGACGATGATGTTGATGATGATAGGAGTTATATTCACAAAACAAACCCTTAAGGTCTATTTTGCACATTTAAAACCCCTTACAAAGGTCTTGTGGACCTTTGCAAGGGGTTTTAAATGTGCAAATTGGATGAGAATTGGAGGAACAGTACTAAGATAACTTGGAGCTCAAGTATTTGCCACCCACCACCCTTGCCTATAAAACCCATAAGTAGGTGGGATATCCAAGTTTGCAAAAAACCCCAAAACATTCTGAGCCATGGTGAGTCTTTCACAGCAATAAGCTGCAATCTGTCCGTACCTCTCTAATTTACAACATATGGCCGGACAATACATTGGGATTACTCTGGATTTGTAAAGATTGTTCCATACAAAGGAAGGATCCTCTTCTTTATCTTGGACTGAGTTTCTCACAGACGAGCAGTTGTGTAAAAGTAACTACATTGCTTTTCATGTAGTTACTATTACTACTGTACATTTAAAGTTCCAGAGGTCACATGATCAGACTGAAATTTCCACCACCAGGCAGCTTGTGATGTGCAGATGTGATCCCCAACCCATTACCAATGCTGAAATAATATCTCTTTTCTAATCATGTCTCATACAAGTTGTGTATAAAGTTAAGTAAGGTTAAGTTAAGGTTTACATATGTGAGTTTGATTCCCGACCATGGCCTCATCTCTGTGGAGTTTGTATGTTCTCCAACGTGTTTGCGTCGGTTTCCTCCAGGTGCTCTGGTTTCCTCCCACACTTCAAAAACATACTGATAGGTTAATTGACTGCTGACAAAATTAACCCAAGTATGTGTGTGTGTGTGTGTGTGTGTGTTAGGGAACTTAGACTGTAAGCTCCAATGGGGCAGGAACTGATGTGAATGACAAATATTCTCTGTACAGCGCTGCGGAATTGGTGGCGCTATATAAATGAATAGTGATGATGATCAAAAAAATGAAAGTACAATGAAACAAGGGTTACTCTACCTACCCTACAGTTCTGCGACCCTAGGCTCAGATCATTGTGGCCTTTCACACATTCAGACTTAAATGGTCTGGACCCTTCACAACCATTAATGGTATTTGCATAGTTGTCAACATTTTACAAATAGTTGCAATACCTACCACTGTGCAACTGGTCTATCAGTATGATACAAAATAATATTCAGTATTTATCTTGAAATAATAAATGTACTGACAAATGAAAACATATCATTGGCCTCTGTTAATAAATTTTATCCATATTTAAAGGATGTAAAACACAGAGATTTCATTTAGCCAAAAGGATACACAAGATATAGCATATGTAGTCTGAAGACTCAGATTACAAATATTTGGAATAACATTCTTCCCTGTCATGACCAAAACCCACCTAGACATACATGACATGTGGGTGTACAAGGGTTAATAAAAAAAAACGGGTCTGTCTTATAACTACTAAAGTTCCCCAGAATGATTTCTCAAATTCACTATTAAACCCAAAGTTCTGCAACCATTAAGATTTAGTTTAAGAGCTGACAATTTTATGAAGGTTTTAGTTAACATTATGAAAACCAAGCCTATCTAGCACATTAATTATTTAAGAACACAAAGACAGAATTTTATTAAATGGAGTGTTAATGTAACAATGCCTATTGAATAAAAATGGTGATAACCAATTAATATACAATATGAATCGAAGAGGCATATTCAATTAGGCTCTGTGAGTGTGTGAGTGCGGAGTGTGCATTACCGGAGGTAATACGGTACCGCAATAATGCAGATTTTCCTTCGCAAGCCTATGGGGTGCGAAGAAAAATCAGCGTTATTGCGGTGCCGCGAATTACCTTCGTGCCCAGTTCCGGCGCGTTACCGCGATCATGGAACCTAATTGAATATGCCCCTAAGAGATCTATAAATAGTATAACTTTTTTCTAGGACATAGCAGACATTTAACAATAAGTCCACTAACCCAGTTATGATTCTCCACAAATATTCATAGGAAACATGAGTATGTTATGTGGAATCCTTGGTCAGATATAATAATGGTTTCCAAGGTAGCTATTGATGACATGTCACCTGGCTGGTTCCACTGGTTTCATATTTGTACAGAGAGCTCCTCAACCATGGATTATTTTAATGTAACTCCCATACAAAGAACATGTCTTTGCTTGGAGGGACCACAGCTATTATCCTTTGTGACTACAAAGTAGTTCCCAATATTTTCACATCTGTGCAATAAACCATAGTTGACTGGTCATCTGGACACCAGTTATCTCTGCATAAACAATCAAAGCTAAGGACAGGAAACGGAACTCTGTAATATATATCATCACCATCACCATTTATTTATATAGTGCCACCAATTCCACAGCGCTGTACAGAGAATATTTGTCAACTCACATCAGTCCTTGTCCAATTGGAGCTTACAGTCTAAATTCCCTAACACATACACACACACATACACACACACACACACACACACACACACACACACACACACACACACACACACATAATAGGGTCAACTTTTATGAGCCAATTAACCTATCAGTATGTTTTCAGAGTGTGGGAGAAAACCAACACAAACACAGGGAGAACATTAAGACCCCAGTTATGACTTTACTACTACTTTGTACAACTATTACTACTTTTCTTCTGAGCCTGGGCATCTAAGCACATTATATGGCGCAACAGAATCCATAGCGTAATACCCCGTTATTACACGCTTTGTGAATGTAATATATTTTTTTTAATGGATGCCTCAGTCCTCTGTGATGTCACTTAAATAAAATGGTTAGGGTGAATATGGTTCAGTGAACAAAACAGCTGCCTTTAATGTGTATACCTAAAGGGACAACTTAAGAATTCCTTTATGCACGTAAAATATATATACAATTAGGTTTCAATTCTAATACACAAAAAAAGATTGGTGCCAAGCTTTTCCATATCTAGGTTTCCTCTTCTTCAGAATCACATTTTTAATCTTGCAATAAATTTGAGCTTGATACTGATTTGAACACAGTCTGCTGTAGTTTCCAAGTACATTGTTAAGTGTTAATATAAATAATATAGTGTTCTTCTCTCATAGCAATTACCACCTCTTGGCCTGAAAGTCATTTTCTTTTAGACCCACAAAAGAAAAACATTTTGTATTGCACTTATTACGTGTGACTGTTTTGTGTCTTGTTGTGTTATGCTATAATATAACTTTATGCTCATAGCATACGTGTGTACATAAATTCCATTTTACGAGTTCATGTATGCCTTTCCCTACTCACTGTTTACTAGAACAAAAAACATTATCCCAGATAAATAATCTAGCCTTAGAATAAATAAATGTTGCTATTAATCTTGTGGTTGATATTTTCTTTTTTTTCCCTCTAATGCATTTAGTAGAAATCTCATAAATCCACTGTGGGCAGTTTCCAAACTTCCGATAACCCATTAGGTTAGAGCTAAGAAAAACTGTTTGTTTTGCAGATATGATTTATATTTATGTTAAAATATTCGAAGCAATTCCTTTATTTTCTGTATTCTAAATAATTAAAGAGAAAGCATCACTTAAAAAAAGTTGTGCATAATGGAGTAATTTGTTAATCTTAAAATGATTAATGTACATGTTTCAAAACAACATATACATGGTATTAAAGAGTTAAAGTGACCATGTAATTTGCAGGAGATGTTATAGATTAGGTGCTAAAATGAATCTGCTTCTAACCGACTACAAGTTCTGACCCGTCCTAAAAACTACACCTCACCCTCTTTCCTCCTCCATCACACCCAATCTTGCTGCAACCCCTCCTTACTAATTTCTAGATCCCCTTACACTGACTCACCCCATGTGTCAATTGTTTGTCTGCCTCTGTACCTTTAGATTGTAAGCTCTCCTGATCAGGGCCCTCTTCCCTCCTGCTCCTCCTCTTTTCATTAAATATGACTGATGCTCACCAGCTATATTTTGCACCTCCACCTTGGGCTCTCTGCCCCTTGACTCCACTCCTCCATTGTTTTCACAATGCTTTCAGTGGCTCCTCTTTCAGTGGCTCCTCTTTCAGTGGCTCCTCTTTCAGTGGTTCCTCTTTCAGTGGCTCCACATCTCTTTCAGTGGCTCCTCTTTTAGTGGCTCCTCTTTCAGTGGCTCCACGCCTTTTTCAGTGGCTCCTCTTTCAGTGGTTCCTGTTAGTCGTGCCCATGCTCATAGGAACAAGTTTCAGATTGACATGAATATACCCCTTGCACCCTATTGCCCATTTAGGCTATTATTAGCTGTGTTGAGCGCTGTATTTTTATTTATCGTATTGTCCTGTAATACCATGTACTGTTTTGTTGTTTGCCCTCTGTATGGTGCTGCAGAACCTTTGCGGTGCCCTGTAAACTAATAATAATAATAATAATAATAATATAGTATAATAATATAATGTAGAGGAGGCCTGGACGTGTCTGTACATTCTGACATGGAACATCACTAGATATATGAGTGAATTGTGACAATGGAAATATCTAAAAGACTATTAGATAATCAGCGACACTAGAAACAATATTTTATTTGTATATGCGGAATGAAAGAGAAAATACAGTATCTTCTACTGCGGAGGATAAGCTCCTTGTTTGATCACGGGAGGGAGGTAGAAAAATGCTGGAGGAAAAACCCTGTTACTGTACCCCTCCACGTTCCACTGCCACGGGGTCCCAACAGTTTTCATTTGGAGAACTTTTTTTTATTGCATAATAATGTGTCTATAAAAATGTGACCAGTCAGTAAGTTTGTTAACATAATTATGTGCAAAAAAAGATTTACATATGTTGGCAACACTGGTTTGGAGATTCATGTATTGACACCATAGAAAAGTTTCAGGGTGAACACAGTCTTGGGTTATACTTTAGCAAACAACCATCTTTCCACAACATTGGACAATAAGCTGCTGCTATGAATAGCCCCTAATTAATCAAATGCGTAATTACTTTACATTCTGTATTCAAGGGACTGAAAATAATAATTAGTTTGCAAATGTTTCAAGTTGCTTTGGGAGGCGCTGCTTCACTTTCAGCTGGCATTGCAAGTGGGTTAGAGACACCGCAAAGTACAGTATGTCAAATGTTAATATATTCAGCTTGTGATAAATTAGCTTTGGATAGCAATATATTTGTATGTAAACATATACAGTGGTATAGAGTATTTATGAAAAGTGGTGTGCAAGTACCTGCAGATAGGATGCTGTAACCAAAGCAACCAACTGACATTGTTTTTGGCTTTGTAAAGTGCACCAGAGAAATGGCAAATAGGGAGGAATTCATTTCCCCACAATGTGCCACGGAATGCTTCCCGGAATGTTCATGAAGGTGCTCAGAGACAATGTATCAACACAGGTTTTCTTGTGCACCCCATAGAGTTGCACAAGAAAATCATGATGTTCCGGTACCGCAGTATCTGGCAATGAACGCAGGCGGACATCGCTGTTATGTCCGACGGCTCATCACAGGAACGTCAATTCCCCCCGTAGAGTCTTTTTGGTTGCTATGGATGACAGCAACTGATTTGCACAATTATCCATGTCCCACAATTTGTTACAGCTTTCATTAAAACCATTAGATTTTCTGTATATTGTTACAAGTCAAGAAGGTGATTTTACTAGAAATCAATGCGGTTTTGTAGAAAGTATTGAGCCGATGTTGCTCCCCAGACATTTAGGATAGAGTAGTACAGTATTCTACATCAATGACTATTCAATGAAATTGTTTACACGGAATGAGAACTTTGAGATAATGTTAAGATTTTAATCACCAGGAAAGGAAAGGAGATTTTCCTTTATTGGTTTTTAAATACAATCTGCTTATTTTACCAAAGGCTGTCGTGGCTTTGTTTTAAAGGAAATACATTCATGGATCCATTGCAGTAGGTGACGCGATCAAATGAGAAAAGATTCTAAGCATGTTCCATATGGATGCCGTCTTAAGACACTATATATATTATTAAAAAATCATAGTATGTTATTGCTGCCTCCTGCCCTTTTCCCTCCTGCCCTTTTGATTTAAATAAGGGAAGTTGAACAGAAATCTACTGTTTACTATGGTCATGATTTTGGCCAGGAACTTGGAACATAAGATATTAATATCCCAGATATATGAGCTGGTTTTGATAGCACGGATTGCAGCAAACCACTCTGTGTAAAGTAACCAAGGGGTTACTCTAGGTTGATGTATACTTTAGAGGACTAATACTTGTCATGTAGCTTGGATTGTTCATGTAGAGATGCTCAGGTGTCCAGACCACCAGTCAACTATAGTTTATAGCACAGCTCAAATATGCTATATGATTGGGAAATCCTTGCAGTCACAAAAGATTCTTTATAGGAACAATATATTAAAATAATTCATGTTTGGGAAAGTCTTTGTACAATTTTGCAGCCAGTGGAACCAAGCACATGACCTTCGGCAGCCATAAACTCCATTTAGTAACATTCTGTCTTTATGTTCTTAAAGCTAAGCTTAGTTGCTAGAATAATATAAGCAACACATGGATTTTTTTGGGTTTACAGTAACTTAGATTGTAATTCCAGTTTGGGATCAGACAAGAAGTAATGTGTCATTCTAAGAGTGTCAGCTCTGAGCTACACCCTAGTTGTGTGTCATAAACCCTTACTTGCTAAGTTATCTTGATGAGAGCTTCGGCTATAGCAACCCCTGTTCTCATGGAGCTAAATATGTTCACGAATCCTGGGTTGTCCTCAGGACTTTATCTCAAATAATGATAACGTAACAGGTGTAGATTTGCACAATAGGATACGAGCAAAGATAATGGAATGATCTGAGAGTACCAGACCCACTGTTTTTGATGATGTACCCAAAAAAAAAAAAACTGATGTAGCAAGTACGGATGATGGAACAGGAAGGAAGCAGTAGTCAAGTTCAACCAGTACTACTCTTGGCAGTAGAGAATACTGAAAAGTACAGCAAGCCACAAAGTAATGTACACGTTGGAATTCCAGTGTTTGGCCAGTGGAGCAGCACAAGTACTGACAAAGAAGGAGCAGTAGCGTCAGTAAAGTTTATTCCAGGCACAGCATGAATGACCTTTTCTGCCATATAACAGGTCCGTGGAATAGCAACCATGGAGATAGATAAGCGGTGGTCTATAGCAAGGTGTGAAGAGTAATGAGATGCATAATCCAGATAACAGAACAAATGGCAGAGCAGTGATGAATGTGCTATAGGCAGCAATCAGGACGGTCAGGGTTCCCAGGCTATGGGTCTGTCCAGGCAGCACACAGGACAGTTGGGTAAGTAAGAGTCAGATACAGGGCCGGTGCTAGGATCCATGGCGCCCTAGGCATTTTTAAAAAATCGGCGCCCCCCCCCCCCCGCAAAAATCGGTGCCCTCCTCCCTCCTCCCCCCTCACCCCGTCTCTCCTTACCTTGTCTCACCACCGCCGCCTCTCTGCTCCGTCTCCTCCCCTCCACTCACTGACACTAGTAAGTGGAGGGGAGGAGACGGAGCAGAGAGGCGGCGGTGGTGACAAAATAGCCTCTTCCCCCCTCCCCCGTGCATCTGAATGCTGTACGGCGGCATTGACAGGTATGGTCAGCGGTCGCCGCACAGTTTTAAAGTCATTAAGTATTCTGTGGCGCCCTTCAGGCGCCCTCCAGAGCCCGGCGCCCTAGGCAAGTGCCTAACCTTGCCTAATGGGAGCACCGGGCCTGGTCAGATACCATAAGGCAGACAGGATGCAAAACAGCACAGAACAAGAGAGCGGAGGTGCTAGCGTGTGGAAGCTATAACTGGCAAGGTCTGAATGATACAGATTGCTATTTCAAGCAGCTGGCACCAATAAGCAACAGATAGGACCAGCCCCGGATGGCATAAAACATGTGACCGTAAATACTGCAAGCACACCCAGCAGACTTGCACAAAAGCACCTGTACAAAACACTAAAAAACATTGCTTAGAAAAACAGATATTTGCTGTTCCTAACATTGTGACAGAGCTTTGGGCTTGATTGTGGGGGCATTTGGTCATTTTAGACAGACCCAGTGTTGTGATTTTCGCACACACACACAACAGGTCTGCTCAGGTGTATCATGTTGTGACAATTAAATAGAGTGTTGTGGTTATTTCAGCATTTTATGCACCAAAGAGCCAATGGTTATACTGAGTGGCCCTTATTCATGATACTGGATTTTTGCATTGTGCCATTGGTTCTTAAATGGACCCTTATTTATTAATGTTACATGTTATTCTCTAATGTCTAATGAAATACTTTGCAAAGATCGTGGATACGCTCTTCCACTGACAACATGTTACAGCAAGATCGCGGATTTCCATGCGCACCCCATGAGGTTGGGAAGGAAAATTTGCGATGTTACGGTACCATATTGTCACTTTACACTCGCAGCGATGCGTAGTCGCGACCACATTGAATATGCCCCTATGAGTTATGACATCTTCTTTTGTATCTGCAATTAATATATTAGTGTGTTAGCTTCATGGGACAATCACGGGGCAGCATGGTGGCTTAGTGGTTAGCACTTCTGCCTCACAGCGCTGGGGTCATAAGTTCAATTTATGACCATGGCCTTATATGTGTGCAGTTTGTATGTTCTCCCCGTGTTTGCGTGGGTTTCCTCCGGGTGCTCTGGTTTCCTCCCACACACCAAAAACATACTAGTAGGTTAATTGGCTGCTATCAAAATTGACCCTAGTCTGTCTCTGTCTGTCTGTGTGTGTGTGTGTGTGTGTGTGTGTTAGGGAATTTAGACTGTAAGCTCCAATGGGACAGGGACTGATGTGAATGAGTTCTCTGTACAGCGCTGCGGAATCAGTGGCGCTATATAAATAAATGGTGATGATGATGGTGATGATCTATGCATCTGAACGACAGTGACCACTTTTGTGCTATTTAAGGACAACTATGAACACATTAAAATAAGCAAATAAGTTTTTACTACATATATACTCAAAACAGACACTCTTTAAAAAATACTCTGAAAATTAGCATCATGCAACAAATTATATTAATATTTCACAGAGTAATGTGTTGTCTGTACCTTAGAGATGCTGAATGTACAACCCTATAAAACATAAATATAATTCAGAAACCCATATTTACTCATCTATCCATCTACCTATTTCAACTTCCCTTTGACAGAGATGCTTATGAATAAATCATGTCAAGATTCTCAAACTTAGAAAGCAACAATAGCCCCAAAACTGGATTTATTTTCAACCTCCTTCCTGCTAGAAATTTCCCACGGGAACTCCAATGCTACCCTTCACCTTTTACTGGCATGTTTAAGACCTTAGGGTAAATGTATTAAGCACTGTTTTAAATCTCTCCTGAATATCGGCAACTTGCGGAATTCGCTGCTTGATAAATTTATCCCCTAAAAAGTATCTTAACCATGAACACACGTATTATCCGAGTATTCTTCCAAGCAAGACAATAAAAGTTTCAATTCATTCTAATTATAAAAAATCCTTCTAATTTGCAGCTATTCTTTTGTATATCTCTAGCCAACTTGTTATTTTTAAACTAAATAAGAGACGAGATATGTGATGGATGAGAAGGCTGAAAATGTCACTCATTATACAGAACTATAATTTGGAAGCTGAGATGTGAAATAAGCATATGTTCAGATATAGGCAGAGCACTTCTCTTGTATAATCCCTTATACAAAGCTGATAGCAATCTTATTCCAGTTTATTTACACAGTCTAAATTCTACAATTCAGTTCTGGCAGAAATCCTCTAAAATTACTTGATGCTTATACTGTGATTACAACGACTGCAGCAGAATAAATTTCTATTCCACTCTGAGTAGAGTAAATAAGCCATTGATATTAGCAACTGCTGCTTGAACGGAAAGGCAGCTGACTAGATGAGGACCATTAGTGACATAGTTCTTTGTATGTAATGTCATTTCTGTACATAGGGAAAAACACCTGCTCGTGTTCATTCATATATGTTTTCAAGGAAGGCGCAAGAGAGATTATTAAACCATTTCAGATTCTGTATAATAAAACATTTCTGTCTTGCAGGGCATGAACAATTACACCGACCAGGGGGTAAATGTATCAAGCTGCGAGTTTGCGGCAGGTTTGAAAAGTGAAGATGTTGCCTACAGCAACCAATCAGATTCTAGCTATCATTAATTTAGTACATTCTACAAAATGACAGCTAGAATCTGATTGGTTGCTATAGGCAGAATCTCCACTTTTCAAACCTGCCGCAAACTCGCAGCTTGATACATTTACCCCCAGAAGTTGTTTCAAGTTTTAAAAGAAAGAGGATTTAGCTATTGTACAGAAAACAATTCACTCTGTAAGATCCCTGTTGATTTGTTTCATGTTATGTTTCTGTTCTTTTTCTCTAGTGTTAACCGTTTAGTAAATGTAAGAAAAAAAACACCATGGAGGAGTGATTGGGGTCTTTTGCCAAGAGCATGACTTACACAGCATGTATGTAAACATGATTGGGCATTTTTATGAGTCGGTGCAAACACTAGTATATGCTCCGGGCCAGCTCATGTTATATCTATGCAATCATTGTAGCTTTTAAGGTGGGAGTTAAACAGACATCTTGCCTATGGGTAAATGTTACCACTAGGCACTCACTATTGACACATTTGGCCCACCGCCCTCATTTATTTAAACTTTTATTCGGTTTTTCATCCAATATACTGCTTGCCTGACTCACATACTTATAGCTCCCAGAGGCTCATTTAGCTCCCAAACTACATTGGCTGCGTCATTTCCATGAGGCGTGGTAAGGCAGTATTCTCAGAAGCAAGAGATGAAGTCCTCACTTCCACTCTTCCACTCCGGCCTGGATTTGTGCCAGGGCCACAGTAGTTTAGGGTGACAGAATTTAAAATGTATCAAGCTGAGAGTTTTTCGGTGGGTTTGAAAATCCAATCAGATTCTAGCTATCATTTATTTAGTACATGCTACAAAATGATAGCTAGAGTCTGATTGGTTGCTATAGGCAACATCTCCACTTTTCAACCCCGCCGGAAAACTCTCAGCTTGATACATTTACCCCCAAGTATTTAATTTTTTTAGTATTTATTTTATACAGATAAGACATTGATATTTGAGGTGATGGGAATGAAGGCTACAGCAAAATCGGCCTTTCATCCTACATTCCTATACTCAGTGTAACTAGAATAACTGTTGCCTATGTGTGTTTGACCCATAGGCCTGTGGTTTTTCCCACGGTGACTACCCGAGCGCAGTGACAGACAGTGGTAGTGCAGGAGCTCAAAACGAAAGGAAGCCCCCCATGTTCAGCCATCACAGTTCTCATGCAGTGGCTTTAGTAGTGACCCTGTGACTGGTCTATATGTCATTGCATGCTTAGACATACAGTATCTGATTGAGGCATGAAAATCTGGCTTCTTGCATAAAGTTACTGGGTAGGGAGAGAAAAAGGGAGCGAGGGTACACTGCAAGCTGTGGCATCAGGCGGCATAAAGTGGAATAACACCTTTAGATATTGGGACTGTCTATTTCAAGTGACAAATCTTTTCATTCCCTTTCTTAAATACTTTGGTAAAAGTCAACATATTCTGAAACTGTACCTCATTTACTTCTAATAATTTGTAAAAACGTTGGGAATAAGTGCCGCTACCACCGAGGTGGTTTAAGGTTGAGGTCCATTTGCATGGATGAAATGCTTTGCAGCACCCTGCTAAATCAATTAAACGTTTCACGCTATACAACAATGTCATGTTTTTGCAGCTAGGGCACCTCGCCGTGCCTAATCTGCAGCTGCGAGGAACACCAACTGGTCTCCTGCACTGCAATGCTGGTCCATAAATGGCCCCCAATCATTTCAGATATATACTATACACATGATAAAGAATCATTACTGTGCTACTAAAACAATAATACTTTATTATATAGTGCAATTATTACAAATGTTTACAATAGAGTATTGGTGCAGTCTTAAAATGGAGTATAAAAGAGGATAGACGTATTTGTAGTTAAATACCCAATATTTATTACTACCATATAGGAAAAAATACTAAGTGAATCAATAGTTAAAAGTATATACAGTCATGGGTAAAAGTTTTGGGAATGACACAAATATTATTTTTCACAAAATCTGCTGCCTCAGTTTTTATGATGGCAATTTGCATATACTCCAGAATGTCATGAAGAGTGATCAGATGAATTGCAAATAATTTCAAAGTCCCTCTTTGCCATGACAACAAACTTTATCCCAAAAACAACTTTTCCACTGCATTTCAGCCCTGCCAGAAAAGGACCAGCTGACATCAGGGGGTAAATGTATCAAGCTGAGAGTTTTCAGGCGGGTTTGAAAAGCCAATCAAATTCTAGCTATCATTTATTTAGTA
The DNA here is from genome assembly GCF_038048845.1 of Mixophyes fleayi. NCBI lineage: Eukaryota > Metazoa > Chordata > Amphibia > Anura > Limnodynastidae > Mixophyes > Mixophyes fleayi. The sequence continues at coordinate 25,726,661 of NC_134409.1, read as the reverse complement.
CATTCTACAAAATGACAGTTAGAATCTGATTGGTTGCTATAGGCAACATCTCCACTTTTCAAACCCGCCGGAAAACTCTCAGCTTGATACATTTATCCCCAGGTCAGTGATTCTCTCGTTAACACAGGTGCAGTGTCAGACTGGGGCATGAAGGGATTGCAACGCTAGTGGCCCACCAGAGGAGGTCTGGCCAGCCATCATAGAGTTGAGACCAGACACTAGAGGGGGAGTGGTCAGCCCACGAAAGACAGCTAGCACCATAGTGTAGTGTATAAAAAATGCAGTGTGTATATAAAGAGTACACAGTCTTGATCTGGCCCTTAGATTGGGCAGAACAGTCACCAAAATCGGGATTGTCCCACTAGACTCAGAACATTTGAAAGACTGTCCTACCTGTTCTTGTCACTTTCACCACCTGTGGCTGCTGGTTTCTTTAGTCTTTAGTTGCAGCTTGTCTGGGTCCTGGAATGTTGGGGGCCCTATTTGGAAAAAAAATGGGTACATTTAGTAAATTCCAACCAGCCCCGGCGTTAAATCAATAGGACCGAAAATTAATACTTAGGCCTTCCTCCAGCCCCTACATTAAAGTAATTGTATTCCCATTTAATAAATAAACCTATTTCCCTCCCTCCAGATAGCCCCAGCAATAAAATAATAGCATTTACTTATAATAAATATACCTATTTTCCGCAACCGTCACTGCCATTAAATAATTCATATTCACATTTAATAAATAGACCTCATGCTCCTCAAACTCAGCCTCACATTCAATTAATAGCCCTCAAACAAACCCTCTTAAATTAATAGTCCCCACAATAAAATTAAATTGCCCCACCTTCATCCTACAAACAAAATAGCACCCATTATTTAGCCACCACCTACCACACACACATTACATTACAATAAGCCCGCTGTGTCATCACACACACATTACTGTGCTCCTTCATCCCCATGCTGTGCCTCCTTATGATCACACTGCGTCCTCCATGTTGCTTTGGCCCCCTTCACACTCTGCTATGCTGCTTTGGCCCCCTTCACACTCTGTCATGCTGTTTTGGCCCCTTCACACTCTGTCATGCTGTTTTGGCCCCTTTTCATTCTCTGCCATGCTGTCTGTGCTCCCTATTGGCTCTCTGCAATTCTGTCTGTGCTCCCCCTTCACTCTCTGCCATGCTGTCTGAGCTGCCGCTTCACTCTCTGCCATGCTGTCTGTGCTCCCCCTTCACTCTCTTCCATGCTGTCTGTGCTCCCCCTTTACTCTCTGCCATGCTGTCTGTGTTCCCCCTTCACTCTCTCTCATGCTATCTGAGCTCCCCCTTCACCCTCTGCCCTGCTGTCTGTGCTCCTCCTTCACTCTCTGCCATGCTGCCTTTACTCCCCCTTGCTTCCGTTCCTTCACTTACTTTTTCTATCGGCTTCTTTCTGCTCTTCTTCTCTTCTGCCTTCTGTCTTCTTGCCGACTCCTTTATGCACCACTACTCACTGAACATCGGATGTGATAACGTCACGCCCGACATTCAGTGTGAACGGAACAGGGAGGAGGGGCGCCGGAGCTGCAGTCACGTGAGTATATATATATATTTTTTTTTTAAAAAAATGTAAGTTACCCGCTCCCCCCACCAACAAAGAGGGGAGCGATCAGGGTCGGAGCCTGCCGAAGAATACCCCGGTCCCCCGCCGGCCCAGTCCGGCTCTGCACAGGTGAGAGTATTGACGAGGACAAGGCTGGAGATCACTCTGCCATGCTGATTGAGTTAGAAAAACAGAATGGAAACTTTAAAAGGAGGGTCATGCTTGAAATCATTGTTCTTCCTCTGTTAAATAAGGTTACCTGCAAGGAATCATGGGCAGTCATCATTGCTTTGCACAAAAAGGGCTTCACAGGCAAGGATATTGCTGCTAGTAAGATTGCACCTATATCAACCATTTATCGGATCATCAAGAACTTCAAGGAGAGAAGTTCAATAGATGTAAAGAAAACTTCAGGGCGCCCAAGAATGTCCAGTAAACACCAGGACCATCTCCTAAAGTTGATTCAGCTGCGGGATCAGGGCACCACCAGTGCAGAGCTTGCTCAGGAATGGCATCAGGCAAAGGCGAAGACTTTTGAAGGATGGCCTAGTGTCAAGAAGGCCAGCAAAGAAGCCACTTCTCTCCAGGAAAAACATCAGGGACAGACTGATATTCTGCAAAAGGTACAGGGATTGGACTGCTGAGTACTGGGGTAAACTCATTTTCACGGATGAATCCACCTTTCAGATTGTTTGGGGCATCTGGAAAAACGCTTGTCCGGAGAAGGAAAGTTGAGTGCTACCATCAGTCCTGTGTCATGCCAACAGTATAGTATCCCGAGACCATTCATGTGTGGGATTGCTTCTCAACCAAGGGAGTGGGCTCACTCACAATTTTGTCTAAGAACACAGTCATGAATAAAGAATGGTACCAAAACATCCTTCAAGAGCAACTTCTCCCAACCATCCAAAAACAGTTTGGTGATGAACAATGCCTTTTCCAGCATGATAGAGCACCTTGCCATAAAGCAAAAGTGAAAACTAAGTGGATCAGGGATCAAAACATCGAAAGTTTGAGTTCATGGCCAGGAAACTTCACAGACCTTAATCCCATTGAGAATTTGTGATCAATCCTCAAGAAGCGGGTGAACAAACTAAAACCCACAAATTTTGACAAACTCCAAGCAGTGATTAGGTAAGAATGGGCGGCCATCAGTCAGTATGTGGCCCAGAAGTTGATTGACAGCATGCCAGGGCGAATTGCAGAGATCTTGAAAAGAAGGATCAGCACTGCAAATATTGACTCTTTGCATAAACTTAATGTAATTGTCAATAACAGTCTTTGACACTTATGAAATGCTTGTAATTTTACTTCAGTATACAGTAGCAACATCTGACAAAAAGGTCTAAAAAAAGTGTAATTCTCAAACCTTCTGGCCATAACTTTAATAGCAGAAAGATAGAAATAATCAGTGAGAGCTCTGCATAGACGAATAATAGTAAGTAGTAAAAACTACTAGTCAGCATCATGATCAGCTCTTTATATAGCGCCACTAATTCCGCAGCACTGTACAGAGAACTCACTCACGTCAATCCCTGCCCCATTGGAGCTTACAGTCTAAATTCCCTAACACACACACACACACAGACAGAGACCAAAGTCAATTTAATAGCAGCCAATTAACCTACCAGTATATTTTTGGAGTGTGGGAGGAAACCGGAGCACTGGAGGAAACCCACACAAACACGGGGAGAACATCGTCACAAACAATATAAATCTCTGCACATTAGGAATATAAATAACACACATCAGTGTCAACATATTATTATCCCTCTATTTAGGAATAGTATTGTGCCATCTAAATGTATAAAGAGGCGAAAAGTCCACTATACACTTGCAGAACGTTGAAAGTAAAATTTACCATGACTAACTTAAACCCTTCATTTTATCTTTGCTGTTCTATAGAGGTTCAATTAATACATGGACACAAGTTAATCCGTATAGATAATTATTTGCTGTTAAGTTAAAATGAGACTTTCCAACTTGTGAATGTCTTTTTTTTATAATTAGATATTGATGTATTATTTATGCGGCGTAAAATAGACAGTTTTGCCCACAACAAATGTGCTAAACATCTGGAGATGCATTCTGGGGCTTGTAGTTTCACAGCAGCAAGAGACCAATATGTTTTGTATTTGAGATCTAACTTTCCAAACAGCTGTATATAAGCTGCAATGACAGCTCTGCACAGTTTTGTTTTGTTATTAAAACAATTCCACCCAGTGGTCACATTAGAATGAAAAATAATGCAGCTCTATGGGTGGGTAGTACAGTAACAGAGCTCTAGTAAACTCAGATCGGGATGGCTTACATTAGTGGTCAACACGATGCCCGTGATCCAGCCCAATTACAGTGTTGTTTGAAGCATATATGTTAGTGTAGGACAGTGATGAGGACTCTTGACGTGGGTTACAAGCTTAAATGTTTTGATCAAAATATGAACTAATATCTCCTACTTTCATTTTGATGCTAGATCCATTACATTAGTAAGGGCTTAGCACTGACAACAACCATGTTTTTAGTTTGTATCAGAATGCCTCATTCATACTGCCATGCAGCTGGTACCCTGGACAGTATGGGTTTAACCGAAACTGGCCTTATTTCTTTTCTATTTTGTTTCCAAATATTGTCTAATTGTCACAAATGATGGCAATAGTAGGTCCTGTACAACAGCATAGGACTACTTTTGTTGTTAAAACCAGTCTCTACAGAAAAATCTCCAGAAGGTATAAGTCGTATACCTTCTACTAAATTCCAGGTTGTGACAGATCACCAGAGAGTTTCCTAATGAGGAGTGATGGGCATTCACCTGTGTCTACAAGTATCTGGCAACTACAAACACAAGTTGCCAGATTATTGAGCATCTTGGGTCAGTGGCTGACATTTACTTTGCATTTGTGTATCAGACCTCTGCTGTGAACTCAACAATTGCTTCTTCGGCTCCTGTGTAGCCAACCTGGCTATGAACCCTGACTACTGCTTACCATTACCTGTGGCTTAAATAATGGATGTGACTATATGTTCTGATTATTCTTTGCTCCAATACTGGTCTCCGGGATTTCAGACTTTGGCCTTGAACTCTGACCACCACCATTGTACTTGTGAATCATATAGTGGCTGGGATTCTGACCTCTGACTTTGTGGTACTTAGCCAAGCCTTGTCTTTGGCTTGTGTGTCTCAGCCTTTCACTGTAACTGCTGACTGCACCTCACTTAGTATTTATAAACTGAGCTCTTCAGCTGTAAACTTGACCGGTGCTATCTATTATTGGATACCGGACCTCTGCTGCAGTTTGCTCACTGTTGATTCCTCCTTCATATATATCAGACTCTGTCTCTGGAATATAACTGCTGCCAGTGATTATCTGGGATTATCTGAAAGTGTATCTGCTGTTTCGTTCCTGTGACTCTTGTTCTGCAATACCTCCTGCTGCATTGCTATTAATGCATTGGATCTGGATACTAATCTCATCTTTGTTGCTTCAATATGGGCATATCAGGCTCCTGCCAATGTTCTAACATTGCTCAACGGGTTGCACCAGTGCCCACTATCCATTATCAGAATTTCTGCACTTCTAATAACTGCATGATTTCCGCTGCTGCACTGTAGAATTGATCCTCATTACTAATTGATTGTTATATTGTATAAGGACCACTAGTGGTCACATCCTCTGGTTGGCTCTATGTGTTGTAGAAGTGGCCACCAGCGACTGGGGCTCTACCGCTGACTAATCACTATCAATGCTTCAAATTGTTACACTAATAATGCCTTAAGCTGATTCCCCACTTGCAGTGATTCCTCTCACTAATCTCTCTTGCTATATCAGGTCATCCCATTCATTGGGGTAACTAGGTTCTGCATACTCAATCTCACATTCTGCTTCAAACCAGTGTGCCCCATGTTCTTGGATTCCAACTCTGTCTAAGATCCTGTTTAACTGACTCTCGCTTAGATTAGTTTCTGAGCTATACTAATCGTAGTTGACACATGCTCTACTTATCTCTCTGCATCTACATCTCATACTCAGGAAGCTCTCAAGTTCTTATTTCTAAAGCTGGGTACACACTACACTGTTTTCATCCAATAATTGGCTCAATCAGCCGACATACGACCACTCGTTCAAAAGTCGGGTCAGTGTGTCCAGTGACACGTTGGTCGAAAGTCTGCCCGAATGGACGATTATCGCCTCATTTGGTTGGTCGTACCGTTTAATATTTTCGTTCCAATCTCGTTTCCGCTGTGTAGTGTGTATAAACTTCCGACCGATCCACAACAGTGAGTACGAAATTACAGTCATTGCTCACGACAACATGGCTGTAAAAAGTCGCTAAAGGGACGTCCGCTCTTCCCTTTATCGTCCTAAACAAGGCTAGTGTGTATGTAGTCCATGGACCGAGCAATCGGAACATCGATTGCATGTAAAATCGCTCGGCATAAAAAGTTGGTCGAAATTTCTGTAGTGTGTACCCAGATAAAGTCCCAGCACTTCACTCTGAATTCTCCACTGGTCACATTCTTGGGAACATCATGTCCCTTGTTCCACTCTTCACACGCCTTCCACTGCAGGGCATAGTCCTATACCACAAAGGGTCATTACATAACCATGTTCTGTCTTTACCAGGCTGAGAATTTCCATAATCATCCTATGGAGCAATGCATTTGCTTTTGCAATGACAGCAATACAGTAGCATATAGCACATCTGCTAGCCAGGTTCATGGGTCTTAGGTATTGCACACAACACTTTCTACCTGATCAATTAAGAGTCATAAGTCATGTTAACTCTTCTCTTGCTGCACTGTCCTCATACATAGGCAAGTATGAATGTATCAATTTCTTCTAAAATTTATCATTGCTAGACAGTTAAGACATTGAAGTAAATGCCTAGGTGATTAGGAAATGAATATTCAATGTGAACAGACTTATTATGTGTTCTTATGTAGCATCACAGCGGTTGACAAGCAAAATAAGGCACAGGCTTGAAATATGTAATTATTATTTACAGCTGTAGGTGGAGGATTTGCATATGTTAGATTCTTGCAACCACCTACTATTGAGAAACGCTGTCAAAAGATGTCTTCTATGGGGGTCAATTATTTAATCCTGCCAGCTGCAACCACCTCTCGTGTTCTCCTCTCGCTCTGTCCACTAGGGGGCCATGGTAGACTGAACACAATGTGATGGGCTGAGAGGGAGAGGGAATATGACAGCGCTGTGTTTTTGCACTCTAATAAACCCCAGCAGGACCAGCTTCGGGTGCACAGTGTACTAAAGGCAGTCTGATCCGAGAAAACCTGCAACAAATAACCTGTCACACACTCAGGGATCTTGGCTGTCCCCAGCAGAGAGAGAGGGACTGTCACAGTCCGACTGTGAAATCCTATTTCTGCTGGATTGTGTTGAAGCTGCTGATCAAGCCAACATTTCTCCACCCGAAACCTGAATCAGTGGTCTACCCATCCCAGACCAGCCTTCCCAGCCGGGTGAGTTTCTCCAGTACTTCTCATTCTGCTTGCTGAGCGCATTGCCTTTCAGCACCTTGGACAGTGCGCAGGAAGCGCTCTTGAAAACTGCCCAATTCTTCCCACATAACCATATCTCCACATACAGGGTTATTGTACATCATCATGCAATCACGGCTAATATTAACATAGGCTGTTTTAAGTACCAATGTGATGCATTTTAGACTTGCAACGAATAACGAGGAAGTGGAACAATTGGCGATGCTGCAATGTTGTGGCTTGGAGAACATATTTCCTATTACCTGATAGTAACACTTACAGCAGCTTATTGCATACCTTATTGAGCTATAATATAACATCTTGAAAGCTCATCTCAAGTTGCTCGGCAATGCAAGAGTTAACCTCTATAGCTCATATTAATACAAATGTATCATATACTACATCATATTGTTTTTAATTGTTTGTCTCTTCCTCCCCCCTAAAAAAAATAATCCATACAGCATTTGTGGAAGTTTAGTAATTATGCCTCAAACTGTTTGTCCTTCTGTAACTTCAAACATTAATACAGTGAGTCACTCAGTTCTTAAGTTTCTATGAGCTAATCATCTGTGAGGAGAGAAGAAAAACAACGCGTTTAATATAGAGATAGCTTGCAGCAGCAGTTGAAGGAGTGTTTAATATTGATCCAATTTTGTACAAAATGCTATTCTGATAGAGAGGGAGATAAAAAAAAAAAACCTGCACTTCACAGTGTGTCTGTTTCCATATTATATATTTTATACGGAGTTGGTTTACTATCTTTATACAGTGGCTGAACATATTTTTTAGAGCACAGAGAATCATTCACAGGTCCCTTTCACGCTACATGTACCAGCATAAAATAACTTAATCACTCCTCACTTCAACCTTTCAGCGTTAAAAGGTGCAGCATAAATAAACACATTCTGAATGAGCATATAGAATGCAGGTCAGGTAGCAGACACTCAGTTGTAAAGTTAGAGCATGATACAGCTATGGACTTGTAAATTTACCAATGTCCTTATAGATTGCACTGGTGTTTATTTTTTTCTACAGTTTCCTAGAATTCTGACTTCAAGTTGGTCACTCACTACTATTTTGGCTTATTCTGTGCAATTATTATGAGCTATCGTATTTTTGAATTGCTGATATAGCTTTTTGCTTAATAAATCCATACAGTGTTGGCAGATTATATGTGCATACATCTTCTATAAAACATAACTGTACATTGTCATTGAGATAGTATTAATCTTTAGTTTCTTCTAAATGACAACCTTGTAGGTAATGGTTGGTATGCCTTTCATAAGGACTTGGCTCTTCAGATAAATAATGGTATATATGAATAATGAGCAAGTCAACTTTCAGTTCAGGTAATCGTGTGGACTAAATAACATATCTAGACCCGAATTAGGCTGGGTTTATGGTGTGGTAACATTTCTGATATACCTGTGGTTTTTATATGAAAAAGGAACTACTGATAATCACAAAATATAGAAGGAAATTATCCAAGGATTTGGAAAATATTTCAGATAAGTCTTGTTTCATGACTGAAGGATTTTATTTGTATACACTTTTATGGTCAAAGACATTTCAAAACATCAGGAAGCCACAAGTACCTCTTATGGTTAATTACATAACACAATATGTAGCACTCACCAAGCTACTTAGATTATATACAGCATCAAGTATCTTAACTTCTATCAATATCCATGTGCATATATATTTGTGAATGTTACAATATCCAGTTTATAAAGATCCACTTCTATTGTAGGTAGATTAGGCTTCTCTTTGGTCTTGGAGGTAATTGAACCCCAGTATTTTGTGCCTGAATTAGTCGCTGTATTTGATACATTATACAGGCACCCAGGATGACTTGCCTAGTCTTCTGTCCAGTAAATAATGTACTTAGAACCGTGAACTCATTCTCTGAGTGTTTTCATACTTGGAATAACAGCGTAGTGTTCCAACAGATTTACTATGTTTGGAGGCAAGAGAATGGCAGGTATAATAACTCAGCAACACAAGTATCCATGGGTGACCAATTCTGACAAATATTTGGCAATAAAAATTAAAAGGACTTTAAAGTTGCTTAACTGATATTGCCCCAGAAGAACTATAGACACTAGTGGCCTGAGTCATTAAGAAGAGCAAAAAAAAAAAGAGTAAATTTGATCCTGGATGAACCATGTTACAATGCAAGGGGTGCAGATTAGTTTATTATTTTGCATACAAGTTAAATACTGGCTGCTTTTTCATGTAGCACACAAATACTTGATAGCTTTATTTTTACACTGAAATTTAAAGTTGATCTAGGACATGCCCTGCCCCAGCTGTAAATCTGTCTCCACATTTTAAATGTATTGCCCCCTCCAATGCAACATGGTTTTGCCCAGGTGCAAAGTTACTCCTTTTCTTTTGCTTTGCTGTCCTTAATGACTCAGGTCCTTATCAGTAGTTGTATTCCACTTTGTTAAATCTCACCATGGAAAACATGGCTCTTGTGATTGTGATCTGGTTTCAAGATTCCATAAGCTCTTGTAAAACATCTTATACAGGTTAGATCAGTGTTTCTAAAATCCAGTCCTTGGGGAGCCCTAACTGGGCATGTTTCCACCAATGAAATAATTACTACCGTCTGTGGGTTGGTGTCAATGCACCAACAAGGAGATATGGAAGCGTGCACTGTTAGTGCTCCCTGAGTACTGGATTTGGGAAAGACTGATCTAAGCTACTATCTATACTGTTAGAAATGTTACTATTAGTCCAAGCCCATCCAAAATGTCACTGTAGTAACTACCCTGAGGAACACAGAGTAACCTTTATTTATGGACATGTGATAATAGCCATCAGTTTTATCCCTGGATAAAACATAATAAACCAACCATATTAAACATATAAACCAGATGAAGAACAATCTTTTTTTCAAATAAAGTCAGTTAATTAATGTGTGTGTTTATGATTACTTATATACATTCATACTTGTCTACTTGTTGTTCTATGCAAAGGTTGTCTTGACAAAAACCCTATTATAGGGCGGAAACACCGGCCCTAATATGTAAAATATTGAATTTTATATATATATATATATATATATATATATATATATACACACACACACACAGTGAATGAAAAGGAAGTGGTGGTACGAAAATATAGAAGTAGCAAAGATGAAATGAAATTTGATAGTAGGGCCGTAACTAAGGCTGTGTGATAGAGGCGACCGCCCAGGGCGCAACGCAGAATGGGGGTGCAGTTTATGAATATTTTAGGTTCATTTGGTGAAAATTTAGGGCTATGGGGGGGGGTGGCAGTTTTCCTTCTCGCCCCAGACCCTAAAATTTTAAGTTAAAACTCTGTCGATAGCTTTACAATGAAGGCAGTAGGAGAAGTGGAGTAGTGACATACCACTGTATACCAGCCCACTTCCACCACTATATATATATATATATATATATATATATATATATATATATATATATATATATCTACAGACCCCAATAGAGATTTTCAGTGGAGCAAAATGGCTGCTTAGACAATGTTCATAATGAACACCAAGGTAAGGCAAATCTAATTAGTATCTTCAAATAGTCAACATTTGTGAAACTAGATAAATGGGAAATGCTCTAGAATGTATTTTGCACTGTAGTTGTTCAATATACAGAGCTGCTGTAACTCCCTTAAAAAAAGCACTAAAACATACTATTTTCTAATTGCAATCTTTAGCTTTTTGCATTTGTATGGGAGGAAAAGTTGTTTGTATTCTGACTTTTATCTCTGTAAGATGTAATTTATCACCTTTTCTTTCTACCACCCCTCTGAACCATAGAAAAAGGCTGTTTTTACATTCTGCAATAATTAATCATTTATTTGGAGAAACGATGGAGCATTGTCTAGAAATTACTCTCCGACCTGCCTTGCTATATTTCCTACCTTTTGTCCACAGTTCATTAATTTTAGAGTAGATTAAGAGCATAAAATAATATCGTTACAAGCTTCCTTTTCTTGCCTTTGCAGATTTATTTTTGTGTTAACTACGGGCTCTTAAATTTGGAATAAATATTATGCTGCGAGCTGGAACCAAGTCCCCGGTAGATTTGGCGTTTCATATGCAGCTTTTCTTTGATAGGATGTGAGTCGGAGGAGGGAATGTCCCAGTGCTTAGGAATGTGGGTTATTCTTTCTTGCCTTCAAAAGCAATAAACAAAAATAGATTTGCGTGTGTGTGTGTGTGTGTGTGATTGTTCAGTATAAGAACAGATGTACAACAATTTTCTGCAGGTCTCTGGCAGGGAAAATGTTGGTTTAGATATACTCTGCCAAGCTCACTAGCTAGATTCATAGCATTCAGAGAGCTGGAAACTGTACCCCCGTGATGGGGGTGATGCTGTGCGGATCAGTCATGTTAGAAAGGTATTTATAAAACAGTTTTGTGTGTGTGAATGGGGTAATGGAGCAGCGACAATGCAACCGAGATTGATGAATATTTCCTTTCTTGAACATAATTGATTAAGAAATTGCATGGAGGTCTCTGGCCCATTAGTGAGGTCAGTGGCTGGTTGGCAGCGTATTCACTGCTGGGGAGACTGCGCTAAATCAATATTGCAGATCCATGTTTAGCAGGCTACCGGCGAATTCTTAAAACTTTCACTTAGGATCTTTCATAGATGTTAATGCAGCCTGGGGGACACAACACAAAAAAAAGTACTTTACCCATAAACCCTCTCAGTGGTGGCTTAAATCTACCATGTGTTTTAGGCAAAGTTCAGGTCACCAGTCCCCCACATCACATGTTGTTTGTGCCCGTCCATTTTAAAGCAGCAATATGATAATTTTCCTTATGGAATAGTTTGATGTTTACATTTTCATTAGAAAGAACAGCGCGCCCATCTGTAATATATGCAGCAAACCACATGCCCCAGTATATTACACATGCAGTGAACAGCTAGAATACATAATCAAGTTCATAGGAATACACAGTGAGTCCCTCAACCCAAGCTCAATTTATCTTTTGTCTAAGTCATTGTAGCACTGAGGTTAAATATGGAAGGTCAGGATCCCCTTACAGCTCTGGACCCAGTGTAATACCCCAAATTTACCTCTACTGTGATCTTCCACAGAGTACTCTGCACTTAAATGTTAGTCCAGAGCAAAACATGACAGACAAAATGGAGGATTTAACATTGAACATGTGCTGTAACCTATAACAACCAATCAGAATTCAGCTTAGATCAGTCTAGGTCAAGTTAGGTGGATAAAATGTCTGATTGGTTGAATGGGTTATAGCATAACTGCAATGGCCAACACCGCTTGGTTGTTAGTGGGAAGTCAATGTATATTACCCAGTTTCACCTTTGGGGTCCATCATCCCTACGGCATTGTTCAAGATCCATATTAAGTGCTTACTGCACATACAGCTCGTGTAACCTAATGCAATGAGCCTTTAGACTTACTGTACAAATGGCACTGTTTTCATGTAAAGATTGCCCTGAACATTTGCAGTACTACGGTTCCTTTGATATTTTTGGAACCCATCTGCACGGATTTTAAACAAATGCTCAGTGATTTAGACAAGCGTGCCTCTGATAATGATTGGACTATTCCACAGTCATTTTCAGTGTTTTTTTGTGGACTTAAAGAGGAATTCATCACTAAATGACATGACAAAGATTTAGAAATGTTATATTTGCGCAGCTGCAAACCCCTCTTGTGATGTTGAGAAGTCAATATGTAAAATGACTTGAAATATATATTGGTGAATGGCAACTAAGTAACGATGGAGTTATTTGCACTGATAGTGACCTGTGAAAGTAAGTTAGATCAGATCTGTGATTAGGGGCTAGATTTACTAAGCTGCGGGTTTGAAAAAGTGGGGGTGTTGCCTATAGCAACCAATCAGATTCTAGCTTTCATTTATTTAGTACCTTCTAAAAAATGAAAGCTAGAATCTGATTGGTTGCTATAGGCAACATCCCCACTTTTTCAAACCCGCAGCTTAGTAAATCTAGCCCTAAGACTTTTTAAGGCAAAAGTATTTACAGATCTAAGGGGAATACAAACTGGTCATACACACCAGGAAATTCAGTATGAATAGGGATCACTGAACCCTGTTCAATACGATTTTATCTAATCAGTGAATCAAGTAACACATTTGTGCAGGTATGACAAGTTTTGGCAAAAATAGAAGATAGGGATCAATCGTCCCTATCAATGTTAGATGTCATCATGGATATGATCCGTCTGTGTTCCTAAGGCTTGCAACTGATCACACATGCTGTAAATACAATCACCTGAATGAACCTTCTATACAAAGAGATAAAACGTCATAATTTCCTTAAAGCCTTCCAGTCTCATGCCTAAACTCCCACCGGTCGGCTACCTCTCTTTCTCATCCCTTCTTCCCTTCTCCCCCTTCCTCGACTCCGTCTCCGTTTCTCCCGTCTCTCCGTCTCATCCATGTGTCTGTCTGTCTTCCCCTCCCTTTAGATTGTTCGCTCCTTTGAGCAGGGCTCTCCTACCTTCTGTTTCCATCACTTTTAACTGCGCTCTCCAGCTACTCAGCTCACCTCCTCTCAGTCCCTCTGCCCTCTGTCTCCTCTCGCTTCTCTCCGCTGCCCTCAGTGACTCTCAACCTGTCATCCGTGCCCACCTTCTTGGGCCATAGTTACCTGCCTATACTCACTTTTCCCCTCCCTCCCTTTCATGCTGTGCCTGAGCCCCCAGAGTTATAGTGCTTACTGTTACTTGTACTGTGCTGTTTCACCTTGTACTGTGCCATTGTTTGTCCTTGTACGGCGCTACGAATACTTTGTGGCGCCCTATAAATAAAAATTAATAATAATAATAATAATAATAATAATTACTATGTCAGGGATCCATGAGGATCGTTCTGATGTAAGTGTTTTGCACCCATGAGTTGAGGGGCAACACTTATTGACATTCAAATGCTGATTGTAACTTTCCCACCATGGATCATAAAGAATTAAACTGGAGAAATGTACTTGGGGAAAGTACACTAGTATTTTCAGGATCGTGGAACAAAAGAACTGAACTTAGCATTTAGCAGCAGGATCCTGTTTCAAATGTTCTTGTATATACACGGACTTCTATCTCATTATAGTGATCATAAATACCAGGGGGTATATTTACTAAACTGTGGGTTTGAAAAAAGTGGATATGTTGCCTATAGCAACCAATCAGATTCTAGCTGTCATTTATCTAGTACATTCTACAAAAAGACAGCTAGAATCTGATTGGTTGCTATAGCCAACATCTCCACTTTTTCAAACCCGCAGTTTAGTAAATATGCCCCCAGGGGTGATTTCCAAAGTGATCACACAGGGTTGACAGCTCAGCAACAGTTTACAAAAATGCACAGAAGATCATTTTAAATTTGATTATACAAAAAAAAAGTATTGTTTTGTTTAACACTGGTCCTTTATAAGTTAAATAATTACACAATAGTCCTTTGCTCCATTTTTTGCTCATTTATACCTCTTTTGAGGATAGTAAGCATAGTATAACTCTCATCGTGCTGTGCCATCTACAGTTTACAGGTTGCATATCTCCGCAGTATAAACAGAAATGCAATAGAACAAAATGAAGAACATGAACGGGGAATTTGGCAAACATTTACTGTATGCTGTTCTGTTGGCTAAACACAGAACCTTAGAACTTCTGCAGCTAAGACTAACAGACGCCTAATGCACATCCAATCACGTCCCAGTTCATCTGGGGTACGCTATTCTTCTCCCGCTACCACCCTCTTATGCTCCCATTTTTTCCGATTGTTGCAACCACACTGAAGTAATTAATGGACGTTGCAGCATTAAGTTGCTGCAACTGAAAAAAAGAGGCCGAAACAGGAACAGAATATTGTATTGTGTGTAATGGGTCATATTGGGCAGTATGGCAGAGTATACAATATAATGTATCCATTTAAGTCATTGCAGCACATATTTTATAGCTAACGATACTATATATTGTACCTGGTGCCTAGGATAGGATCACATAGTTTAGTCACGCATGGTTTTAATAAGACACACACAGATCCCTATGGACAGGCCCATACAATGATAGAGGTTAACACATTTTAATGACCTCAACTGTGTGGTCTGAATTTTCTATCCTTCGCTCTGGCAGCTGCTGCCCCTCCCTCCCATTAACCCTGCGGCATTTGGTTTGAAATTAACGAAGCCCTGGCAAGCATGTGCATCACTGATTGATCAGCTGATCAATGAGTCCCTCTGCTCATTTAATTTAATCAGCAATCAATTAGTGCTGGTGCAGTAATTGCGTGAATACTTGGAGCGTCCAGCATAACCCTCACAAACAGGAGGAAGCTTTGAAGTGTTGCCAAGAGGAACATGTGAGGACATGTGCCAACCTCCGCCAGTTCACTATGATGGAAAAATGTGTTTCCTCGATGTATGGCACTGTTTAAAGGGAGAAATATCTCTAACGTGAGTGTCAGATATGTTAGTATTTGTGCAATCATAAATAGAACCTTGAGAGAATGGCTGGAATAATAACCCGCTTCATAAAACTGACTTTCCTACTGCATAGTCCCTATCCCAGTGTTGGCTAACCTGGGACACTCCAGGTGTTGTAGAACTACAAGTCCCAGCATGCTTTGCAAATATATAGCAGCTTATTGCTGGAAGGGAATGCTGGGACTTGTAGTTTCACACCTGGAGTGTCACAGGTTAGCCCAGGGTTTCCCAAACCCAGTCCTCAGGGCTCCCTAACAGTGCAGGTTTTCCATATCTCCTTGCTGGAGCACAGGTGTATTCATTACTGACTGACACATTGTAACAGATCCACAGATGGTCCTAATTATGTCACATGTGATCCAGAAAACCTGCACTGTTAGGGAGCCCTGAGGACTGGGTTTGGTAAACCCTGGGTTAGGCAATACTGCCCTATCCATCCTAATGTAGTTTAGCGGATTACATAATGGGTGTGTCCACCTTGTGTAGGCAACATTTACAAAATTTGACACAGTAGGAATTGTTTCTAAACATAACATTTCAGATAACAATATATTATAATAGCAAAATGTTTTTTCTTACAAGGTAATGTTGTAATAGTTAGTGTGTTATTGTAATGAATAAGCAAAACAGCGTCACACAGGAAACATATGTTTGTATTGACAAACAGACAAGTATACTTTGCTAAGAATCACATTCATTCATATAATAGCCTTGACTAATGTCTACATGTATTTGGGTGTTTGTTGATGTTTGATGGCTCGATTTGAAAGCTTAATGTCTTATTCGCTAGGTGCTGGATTGTCGCTGAATGTTCTGTTAATAATGGTTACTTAGTATACAATTAAAACATAGTATCTGCCATCTTTCAGTCTTATTAAACAAAATGGATTGGACAATCTTGATATTAGAGGACATCTCATAATTGTGTAATTTGCATAATCCCTGTGTGCAGACCTACAATTGGGAGGCTTATACAGAGAATAGTGTGACAGGGATTTAGAGGATTAAAATTTAGGAGAACATAAGACAATGCACTTTATTAATCAAATTGTGTTATATAGCTGAACATACATTATGTAGGTTGCATTGTACCAGCCAGAGAGGCATAGGTACATTTCTGGTATCTTTACAAAATGACATATAAGAGAGGGACAATCACCTTGGTGAAATCACCCTGAGCGAGAGCATTGCTAAGTTCTCAAAAGACCTGGGGGTAAATGTATCAAGCTGAGAGTTTTTTGGTGGGTTTGAAAAGTGGAGATGTTGCCTATAGCAACCAATCAGATTCTAGCTATCATTTTTCAGAATGTACTAAATAAATGATAGCTAGAATCTGATTGGTTTTTCAAACCTGCCGGAAAACTCTCAGCTTGATACATTTACCCCCTGGAATCCTACAGGATCACCTCATAGTATTCCTTCCATGACCACGGTCTCATTATAATGTTACAAGAGACTCATGAAAAAGGCTTTTTCTTCTATTATAGCTACACTGGTGTTGGAGTCATGAGGAGTACAAGTTGTTATAAGTGAATTAAAAAATAATATATTTAAAAATGACCTAGATGATTGTGCTTGGGTGTCCGCAGGTCAACATATTGAAATAGAATGGTGGTCAACTAGTGGTTGAAAGGTAGAGGTGATTATTCTTTGTCAATGGAAGACTAGAAGATTTGATTTAAACAGTGACAATATGAACAGGAAGGAGTGGAAGCAAAGAGTGAAGGTCTGATATAATCATCTACTATGCTATGCAGATTTTTTTGTAGATAATCTATGTCTGGAGACAGACAATGATGTTATTCACACATTTTAGAGTACAACACATAATTTATTTTATTGGCAAGTCACCCAGACTAGTTTTAACCTAAGGGTTTGTACTACTGTAAGGCTGGGTACACACTGCAGAAATGTGCAACCAATGTGTTATCTACACCGACTGTACTAACGACCAGGGGAAAAAAAAAGAAGCCCCGATCAGCATGCCGATTCATGCATATACATAGTTTAAAAGACTGACCCTCAGATCTGTGCTGTGTCATAACCATCGGCTGAAAAGATCATGACTCTATGGAGATCCTGATCATCAGTGCATACACACTGCAGGATTGGAAGGACATCATTCCATAGCTGACTGAGATTTATAGTTCTGCTGAACAATCTAATGAAGCGATGGTCTGTGCTTTGGAACCACTCTCGTTCATCGTGCGAGTGTACACACTAATGCGATATCCGACCAAACTGTCCTTTATCGCGTATTTGACTCGATAATTGGCTGAAAAACCTGTAGTGTGTTCCCAGCCTAAGCAGGAAGTCCAGGCACTACACCTACCCTCCAAGAGGTTGTCCCACTACTGATTAAAAACTATATGACCGCCCATAGCAGCTTGAGGTTGGACAATCGTCAGTCAAGGCTTTAGGCAGACAGACTGTCCTGACCTTGTAGCTGAACTCACAACGCTCCAGTTATCGATTCATCTGTTTGTGCATTACAGTTAGGTACATAAGAGAAGGATAATGTCAGCCAATGGGCTACATAATGATCTGTGGAAGGAGCTTGCTAGTGAGGCCCAAACTTGAAACTGGCTCCTCCGTTACAGGGAAGGGGGAGGTGATATGGTTTTCTCCATTACGTCTCTATGTAAAAATGTATAAAGATATTTTTTCCCATTGACATTTATACCAAGGTACCAAAAACCCTCATACCAGTTTGCACACATGCAATACATACACATTACATTTGTGGCACAATAATCATAATTATTATTAATATTGACATTTATTTATATAGCACCCACCATAATCTGCAGGGCTGGGAACAAACAGTAATAAAACAAGACTGCATATTAACAGACAAAGTATTTAGAGGGCCCTGGTTACAAGTTTACAAACTATAGGATAATCCTTCTATTAATTCTTCTATCTGTGAACACAACAATTCCAAGTTAAAATGATCTAGCGCTAATCATTTGCTATAGGTGCTGTAATGGAGGTGGACTTCTTTTCATAGAATTAGGGATGTCTAACAGGAGGTTACCACATGTCCGATATGTTAAATCTACATGCACACAGTTTGTATGTTGCATTAACGTGTAGTTTGAAATGTACCAGCACTGCAACCAAAGATATCCGTGTTCAAACTGAATTTTGCCAGATCGAGCTGATTTATCTTGGAATTGTTGTACCTTGAAGGTTTGGACCACCTTTAGATATATAGCTGCTTTCTATATTACAGTAGACAATATTTGAGTGAGCTACCTGTGTGCATATAATGTTTGTCTACCTGTGAAGGCAGTAGCATTACAAATTCAGAGTACAGAGCAGGGTCTGGCTGTCAAATTTTAGCCCGAAGGACGAGACTTGGCTCAGCAGTCGATTAGGAACATTTTAAAGACCAAAAAAATACAGGTAGCCCAGTGACTCAGCCAAAGGTAGCCCATCATGGGACAGGCCATTGAGCCAGAGGCCTTTCTGCCCCCCTCAGTCCCCACCCCAGCCAGCCCATGGTACAGAGGCATAGATGCTGTAAACAGAAATGCCTTTAATAGAACTGTACAAATAGTCGCTTTATCTATACATTTCTAGGAACTGCATAGAAGCAGTCACATGAGGACTGAAATATAACCAAGACCAAATAGCTGTTTGTCTGCCATATGGCTATTTGTAACATGAAGGGAGAATGATTAAAAAGCCAGAGATGTAGCCAGAGAACACTGCACTATCAATAAACCATACATGCTCCAATAGTCCTAATTTTGGCGAGACTGTACTGTTTCTTAGACCTTGTAAGGGGTGTGGCCTATTGACTGGGTGTCACGTCACGTGATAGGGTGAATCGGGAGCTGTGGTTCCTGCAGATTGTGGAGAAGGATTTTAGTTTGTCAAGATTTTATTTTTTAAAGGGTTGAGAGGTATGTTCATTTGAGGTCATAAAGTGCTATCAAATATAACTTACTGGGGATCTGCCACAGTCTCAAATTACACCCAGCTAGGCCATGCCCTCGATAGCCTTTGATAGAAATATTTTCCACTGAAAACAAGGTATTGCCAGAGGAATGTTGTTAATTGGCATCTTAATTATAGTGAGGGTAAATAATATATGTTTGACTTTACCAACTCTTAACCT
Organism: Mixophyes fleayi; assembly: GCF_038048845.1. Classification (NCBI taxonomy): domain Eukaryota; kingdom Metazoa; phylum Chordata; class Amphibia; order Anura; family Limnodynastidae; genus Mixophyes; species Mixophyes fleayi. Next base: position 25,706,995 of record NC_134409.1, on the reverse strand, counting down.
TTGAGCAAAACACCTCTCAGATACGGAAGTTTTTTAACTCGCAAGCTGAGTTCTACAAACATATAATAGTTTTTTGAATAACAATAATTATGATGAGTGCATGTAAAAATTGCTTGTGCCCAGAGGAACATTATGCATTTTAGTAATAACTACCCATTAAATACGCAGCCACGAAAAATTGAGCATTATTCTTTTGTGTTAGGAAACATTTTCAGAAGAACTGTATAAAAAGCTGAAGCCGTACAGCAATGCACTTACTAAATGCAGTAACAGTCTCAATACCTTTCGCACAAATGTTCCAATAATTTAGCAAAAATGGCCAAGTAGGGTCCAAGGGAAGTTAATTTCCCCAATGGAACTTTGTAAAAGATGCACTTAAATACCTTTAAATGGTCCATCAGGAAAGTTAGTCATGTGTGTAATATAGTAGTTAAGCTGTTTGCAAAGAATATTTCACAATCAAAATCCCTAATCCATAATTTCCTTATGAAACATTCAGAGTAACCAGCTCTGGGAAAGGAGCACAGGTGACTGCTGAATAAGGGGAACCTGAAACAAATAGATGTGGGAAGGTCAGCAAAAATAATAATTTTAAAATAAAGTAAGAGTGTAGGTGTAATTGTTAATACAGAGAGAGCAATGACTGCAGAAAGCTGCATTCAATAGATCTGATGTAAGAATGGTGATATAAAGAGATTAAGGGCTAGATTTACTAAACTGCAGGTTTAAGAAAGTGGAGATGTTGCCTATAGCAACCAATAAGATTCTAGTATGTCATTTATTTAGTACATTCTACTTAATGACAGCTAGAATCTGATTGGTTGCTATAGGCAACATCTCCACTTTCTTAAACCCGCAGTTTAGTAAATATACCCCTAAGAGTGTGGGAATTATGCAGTATACACAGCACTGTGCACCTGTGGGACAGAGGTGTGAAAGTAAAAGTAATATTTGAGATATGCCTGTATGTCGGCAACCCAGAAAATGATGATATTGAGGTTCCACTATGCAAATGGCCACAATGAAATTAAGGGAGTAACAAAAACATTCAGTCAACATGCTGCTCACAAAAAATGAGCAGGGTTCACAGATGGCTGAATTGATCTCTCTAGACTAGAGGTGCACAACCAAGTGGAGACCCAGGAGCTGTTTTTGAGGTCCCCTGATTGTTAGTTATGCAGTATGTTATATTGAGAACTGCCTATGCCCGGACAATGACACACTAAGACTTTCAACTTGGGAACCCAGTGGCACACTAACATTTGTGGTGCCCCATTATTGTTGGGGCTACGTAACATGGCATATTGACCCTTGGGGCCCCACTTACACTTGCGGGCCCCAGAGCGATGGCACACTAAGACTTGGAGTCCTAGAACAATAGTGTGCAGACACTTGGGGTCCCGCTTATACTTGGGGTTCAGTAAAATACTGTATGTTAGGAGTTGGAAGATCACTAGGAAACACGCAGCGTGGAAATGACCACAAAAAAAGAGGAAAAACTGCAATGTTCACTATAGAACACTGTAAACTGTAATATATTCTAATCTATTGGTTAGCTTTGTGTTTGCTAAGGAAATGGCAGTGTACAACCTCACAAAGCTAACATGGTGATGTGTCCTCATATAGTAATATGAATGGAAAGGGGAGTGACTGAACATCTTATGTGTGCAGAACGGTACAGCCTTTCGGGCACGCACAGTGGGTAATTTTTACCAGTTATTATTAATCCGTTGTATTTGTACAGCACCAAAATATTGTGCAGTGCTCTACATTGATGGGATAAAGATGACAAATGAGAAACAATGACAGAAAATATAAGCTAAAGAAGGCCCTAACAATCTAAGAGATATGGGGTACACAAGGTAACAGTGTAACAATTGTAACTGTTAATGGATACAACCGCAGCGCTATATCCTGGCTCTGGGTAGTTGGTGATTACTGGCCCTGTGCTAGTTCCCAACTCAGGGTAGTTGGTGATTACTGGCCCCGTGCTAGTTCCCGGCTCAGGGTAGTTGCTGATTACTGGACCTGTGCTAGTTCATGGCTCTGGGTAGTTGGTGATTACTGGCCCTGTGCTTGTTCCCGGCTCTGGTAGTTGGTGATTACAGTCACTGTGCTAGTTCCTGGCTCTGGGTAGTTGGTGATTACAGGCACTGTGCTAGTTCCCGGCTCTGGTGGTTGGTGATTACAGGCACTGTGCTAGTTCCCGGCTCTGGTAGTTGGTAATTACTGGCCCTGTGCTAGTTCCTGGCTCTGGTAGATGGTGATTACAGGCACTGTGCTAGTTCCCACCTCTGGGTAGTTGGTGATTACTGACCCTGTGCTAGTTCCCGGCTCAGGGTAGTTGGTGATTACTGGACCTGTGCTAGTTCATGGCTCTGGGTAGTTGGTGATTACTGGCCCTGTGCTTGTTCCCGGCTCTGGTAGTTGGTGATTACAGTCACTGTGCTAGTTCCTGGCTCTGGGTAGTTGGTGATTACAGGCACTGTGCTAGTTTCCTGCTCTGGGTAGTTGGTGATTACAGGCCCTGTGCTAGTTCCCGGCTCTGGTGGTTGGTGATTACAGGCACTGTGCTAGTTCCCGGCTCTGGTAGTTGGTAATTACTGGCCCTGTGCTAGTTCTTGGCTCTGGTAGATGGTGATTACAGGCATTGTGCTAGTTCCCACCTCTGTGTAGTTGGTGATTACTGACCCTGTGCTAGTTCCCGGCTCTGGGTACTTGGTAATTACTGGACCTGTGCTAGTTCCCGGCTCTGGGTACTTGGTAATTACTGGACCGGTGCTAGTTCCTGGCTCTGGGTAGTTGGTGATTACAGGCCCTCTGCTAGTTCCCGGCTCTGGTGGTTGGTGATAACAGGCACTGTGCTAGTTCCCAGGCTCTGGGTAGTTGGTGATTACAGGCACTGTGCTAGTTCCCGGCTCTGGGTAGTTGGTGATTACAGGCACTGTGCTAGTTCCCGGCTCTGGGTACTTGATAATTACTGGACCTGTGCTAGTTCCTGGCTCTGGTAGATGGTGATTACTGGCCCTGTGCTAGTTCCCGGCTCTGGTAGTTGGTGATTACTGGCCCTGTGCTAGTTTTCGGCTCTGGTAGTTGGTGATTACAGGCACTGTGCTAGTTCCCGGCTCTGGGTAGTTGGTGATTACTGGCCCTGTGTTAGAGATGAGCAGGCAAATGTATGCATGTTGTTGATGTACAGTATACACAAGACTGAGGAGACGTAGCAGCGTACTCTGCACTTAGTCTTGTGCCCTGAAATGTTTCCATATCTCTCTGCAACTTTTTGTAACCCCATGCTTAATACAAGAGAATTCCATGAATTGAATATTTAGATTAGAGTGAACTCATCACTTTCTGCTGCACAGGCAGAACGGTACTTTAACAAATGTTTTCATAATTTTATATAACCTTTTTAAATTTGCATGTGCAATGGTTGCAAGTTTATGTGTCTCTTTTATAAATGCTAATGTATGCCTAGGTGGAAACAATCAAACCGTATCAAATTCACACAATATCCAACAGTTTCCTACCAGCATCACTAAACTTTATTGACATTATACAGTCTGTGGGCCTATCTAGATCAAACATACATCATACTGCAAATCTAGTATTCTAGACATAAAGGGTCGTAAATATGCCCAACAAATTATTCTGCTACATGACCGTTTACTGCTACCTTAAAGGCCAACTGCACTCAAAAACAATTTTGGTTAATTAAAATCATTATGCGGGGTACTATAATTTACTGTAATGACAAGTGACACATGAAATATTGCCTATTTAAACATCAGAAATGAGCTGCTGCCATTTGACAGGTAGGTTTTATATAACTGACCTTCCTAAACTCCTGGAAATAAAGTAGTCTATAAGGGTGACATCGAAATGATTGGCAGGATCAGGCAATATGAAATCCACCTACAAGCACATTATTACACAGCTAGGCAGGGTCACATAATGATGTTGTGGCTTTAGGAGAAAAGAAAAAGTAGGTCATTAATGGACCAGAATCATCTGCAGGCTTGCAGCGCATTGTATTTTGTGCAGATGCCCCTAACGTTCAGCTTTGGACATGACAAGCGACATAGGGGCATATTTAAGAAAAAACGGTATTGCACTATCGTGCACTTACTGTGTAATTTGGTCCAGAAAGTGCCCAACGCAAATTTATTAAAGTCCCATCGCACTGATGACTGATGAAAATGACTGCTTTTCACTTCAGATCGTTTTTGGGAGCAGTCACCATTCAACAGAATGGTGACTGCTCCTGGCCGCAATCTAACGAGTCCCGAAAAAACATTTTTTTCGGGAACTTGTCATGTTAATGTACGCCGCTGGCGTACATCATCGGAATTGAAGAAATCTAATGCTGTCAGCTCTGCTCCGAAGAGCAGAGCTGGACAGCGCATGTGTGGAGGGATCACATGATCCCTCCCTGTCACTCAGCGCGCTCTCTCTGCAACGACAGAGAGGGGATCTGTGTGCGCATGTCTAGTTCTTGGAACTAGACATGCGCAATTGAAGAGTGAAGAGAAGACCCGGAGACAGCGCTTCCGAAGAGGGGGGTAAGTATGATTTTTTTTATCACTGAAACAGCAGTTTTTCGGAACTGCTGTTTCTGTGCAGGGCTGTACATAAATGTGAGAAATAGTTCAATCCTTATCATTGCGATAAGGATTGAAAACTACTTTTCACTTTATGTGAATATTGATAAATGTGCCCCATAATCACAGTTAGGTCTTTGGAGCAGCCCCTGGGAAAAATCTCTGCTTGACTTTTCACAGGATTGTGAGACCAGCTGTAAATGCAATGTCGGAAAGCATAAGACATCACTTCAACGTCCAGCCTCCAAACACTTTAGGGCCGACCCTCTTAATAAATTTAAACTTTTCACATTTTCCCATAAAATAGAACTCGGCTTAGCCTCATTTGCTAGTGAGGGGACGCCACCCACAAATCAGGTAGTAATCACGTTGTAAATGCAACCTTTTCACCGCTTGGATCTCATTTAAATATCTTGCTTTGCAAAACAACCAAAAACAAAACAACAACTCTTTTTAGTATGGGTTTGTAGGATGAGACGCACAAGCACATCAAGCCTGCATTTACTAAGGAACACCCCTAATCCATCCAGCTCCTCCCATCAGAACATAACGCATTTGACACCCCTGCAGATGTTGTCGTTTTTGACAGGTAAACTACATTCATGTTGCATAAAGTTGGGCATATTCATGCACAAATAGACACAAGTGGAGGGGCTTTCGTTTTGTAAATATATTGGTAACTTTGTAAAAATAGTAGATTTATAGTACATGCCCCTGACTAGGTGTTCAAATTCCTCTCCTACTATGAAACATCTCAGAATCTGAGCCAGACACAACTCTAACCCTCCCACCTCCATCCAGAAACATTATTTTAAGCAAAAAGTGGGTTCTGCAGCAGCTGTCACCGAGTAAACAACCCTGATGTCTAAAAACGCAGCAGCAATAGCCTCTCCTAACACCCAGGCTGTGCAGCCCTGTTACGCCCACACACAGAGCTGTATAGAAATATATGCTGTTTTTCTATAAGAGTATGGAGTAAAGAAGAAAGGAGTGAGAAAAGGGACTGAGGGAGACAAGTGGCAAGAAAATCCATAGAGGAATCAAGGCTTAGAGAAACACTCCAGTATTCTGCTTGTCATTAGGACAGTCAATGAGACTGCACCTGGGGGGATCTGGCGCAGTAATCAGCCAGCAGACGAATCCGTGTGAATTTCTCTGACCGAAGCAGTGGGAGGTTGATATCTTCACGATTTTAACACAGAGTGTGTGAAATATACTGTATAGGTGAAAGCAGGCTGCGAACCGAGAGAAAGGAGGGTGGATGGGCACGGTGTATTGTTAAAATTATTTATAACCCTTCATACGTTCTCATCCTTTTAATCATATACCTTTTATTTCTTTTTTTTTTGCTAGGATCCACTCCATTTCTCTGCTTTCGTTTCTTGAATTTCTGATGCTCAGTTTCCATTCATGCTTTGGTGTCTATCCACCCGTTTGTCTTGTTTCCATACTGTTCCTCTCTCTCTCACCGTAAAGGTTATATATCCTAATGTCTCTGACATTCACAATATGGCACCATCTATTACACTATTCCTGTACTGTTTCTTCTGCTCAATATAAATGTCTTTATCTCTCCCAAAGCACAGCTGCTTCAGTAGTCTAAACTGAAAGGTATATTATGTACATTGAAAACAGTCACTTTTCTATTAAACATATCTAATTGAGAAATAAAGATGCTAATATGTTATACAAATTTTCCAGGACTTAAACTTCCTGTTCATAAGATTAGAAACCAGGCAATACATTGTCAGCAGTATCCAGCTTAACAACATTGTACCACTAATTGTTTAATTTTTTTCTGTGTAATCCATTCCCTCAACTCATTCTTCCTTTTTTTCTTTTAAAGCAATAAATATATTGTGAGGGGTCATTTAAAGAACGCTATGTGAAAAAAATACTAATATCATGGATCCTTTCCTCTACTTTTCAGACCACCACTTTCTATCAAGGTATTCCCAGCAGTTTTTAAGCATAGTTATTGTAGGAAGGCCCAATACCTCATGTTAGCCCATGTAGGTGGAGGACAAGACATCCCAGGACACTCTAGTGGCTGGAACCCAGGACCAGTGTTCTAATAACACAGATTTCAAAATTACTTTTTGTTTAAATGAGGGGAGCATGAAGACTAACAGCAAACAGTTGCAATTTTCTTCCAAACTCAAGGGTTATGCTTATAACAGATCTTGCAAAACTTGCTAGAATGGAGATACTTTACATTGTGAATTCTTCAATAACAAAATTATGACTACTGGGATATTCTAGTTTTAAGTCCTATAAGTTGTGAGGTGAGGCCTCCATGGCTCGGACTTGTTTATCCAGCACACCACACAGATGCTCGATCAGATTGAGATCTGGGGAATTTGGAGGGGAAGTCAATACCTCGATCTCTTTGTCACGTTCCTCAAATCATTCCTGAACAAATTTTGCAGTGTGGCAGGGCGCATTATCATGCTGAAAGAGGCCACTGCCATCAGGGAATAGCATTGCCATGAAGGGGTGTACTTGGTCTGCAGCAATGTTTAGGTAAGTGGTACCTGTCAAAGTAACATCATCCAAGGTTTCCCAGCAGAACATTGTCCAGAGCATCACACTGCCTTCGCCAGATTGCTTTCTCCACATAGTGCATCCTGATGCCATCTTTTCCCCAGGTAAAAGACGCACACATATCCGGCAGCCTACATGAGATAAAAGAAGATGTGATTCATTAGACCTGGCCACCTTCTTCCATTGCTCCATGGTCCAGTTCTGTTGCTCATGTGCCCATTGTAGGTACTTTTGACAGTGGACAGGGGTCAGGATGGGCACTGTTACCTGTCTGTGCTACGCAGCCACATACGCCTCAAATTGCGATGCACTGTGTGTCCTGGCACCTTTCTATGACAGCATTAACTTTTTCAGCAATTTGTGCTACAGTAGCTCTTCTGTGAGAGCTGACCAGACGGGATAGCGTTCGTTCCCCACGCGCATCAATGAGCCTTGGGCATTCATAACCCTGTCATTGGGTTCACTAGCTGTCCTTCCTTGGACAACTTTTGGTAGGTACTAGCCACTGCATACCAGGAACCCCCCACAAGGTCTGCCGTTTTGGAAATGCTCTGACCCAGTCGCCTAGCCATCATAATTTGGCCCTTGTCAAAGTCGCTCAGATCCTTACGCTTGCCCATTTTTTCCTGCTTCCAACACATCGACTTCAAGAACTGACTGTTCCTTTCCTGCCTAACATATCACACCCCCTGACACACGCTATTGTAACGAGATATTCAAAGTTATTCACTTTACTTGTCAGTGGTTTTAATGTGTGTGTGTGTGTGTGTGTGTATATATATATATATACACACACACATATATTTATACGGTCAGCTACAGATTTGTATTATTTTGTTGCTATGACACAATGCCGCTCTCTGAGTAAAATTGTATCCAATACATGGCCAAAAAGCACAGAAGAAAGCAAAAAAAGAAAAGTATAATTTAGGAAAAGTTAAAGACTAGTAAAATAGCATGTAGATGCCAATATACTACAGACTTCTGAAGGTGGAAACCCCTTTAAAAGAACACGCCTGGATACGTTGGTCTTCTCTTGACCTGGAAAGCGTCCTACAGAAGGGAAGGGTAGCACACTACACTGTACATACAGCATAGGCTCACATCCAGGAAGTGAACCGCGCTTTCTGAACTCCATTTGTCCATTTGTACTAATCAACCTGCAGACAGCGTATGTAATTTATTATTATTTATGTAGCATCAATGATATTCCATAGCGCTGTACAGAGGATATGTAATCATTCACATAAGTTCCTGCCCTATTGGAACTTACAATTTAAATTCCCTATTACACAAACACAGACCACAGTCCATTTAGTATGAAGCCCATTAACCTACCTATGCATTTGGACCGTTGGAGGAAATTGGAGCACCTGGAAGAAATCCACCAAACACTGGAAGAACATACAAACTAGATACAATTTTTTTTACTAATAATCGTGTATGATGGCCGTTTTGAACCTATAGGACAGTTTGAGGCTACAATGTAAAATACCCAGCGATGTGTGGCGGATGTAAGACAGCTAAACCGCCGGCAGTTTGGCCAAAACCTAAGAGGAGGCACTATTGACATATAATGTATGGGTGCAATCATTATTTGTTATGGGGCAAAATTAATTTCTAATTAATTTATGTGGGCAAATTTTATTTTTCATTACATTAAGGGGACAATATTATTGTCAATGCCAAGAATGTCTCCTACCTTAGGTTTAGATGATTATTTGTCATCTATGGGAGTGTTTTAATTTAAATCTTTTTATTTAGTGTTGCAATATTTTTTCCCCAATGCAATGCATGTGAAGGGGTCAGTGACGTACCAACCGTGAGTCCAAGTCAAACAACAGAGTGAAAGGAGCAGTGAAGTTTGGAAGCCCAAGTGAGGGTAGGAGAGTTTATTTCAATAAAAAACAGAAACAGGTCAGCAGAGTAGACACCAGGGTTTAAATCAAGCTGAGAGGTTTGAAAAGTGGAGATGTTGCCTATAGCAACCAATCAGATTCTAGCTATCACTTTGTAGAGTACACTAAATTAATGATAGCTAGAATCTGATTGTTTTTTCAAACCCACCGGAAAACTCTCAGCTTGATACATTTATCCGAAGGTCATGTGTATGGGCCTATATTGTCCTAGTCTACTACCGCTGTGCTGTTCTTTCCCCAATATCTCATCCCACTGCCAGTCTGCACAGAGATGGTATATGGTAATCATGTCACTAATAGATCACTGCATACTTTCTCTGAGAGCACTGTTGGAGGTCAGTATTAGCCTCAGGATGGATATATACTATATCAGAATGGATGAATTCTATGGAACTATATTAGTAGTCCCAGAGGAGTCCTGTAACAACACAAATGCACAAGGTCTCAATCAAAGCATATTTATACGGAATGCCATAGTGACATCTAATATCCTTTTATTTTGACTTGGGGAGGAACGTCATTCCTTACAGTGTGGGAAGAGTGGATTTTATTCAATTATGCTTTAGTATACTAACATTTTCTTTTTTTTTGTTTTGTTTTAAAAAAAAAACATTTTGTAAAGGAAAGCTGCTACACAACGGTGCTGCGTAATAGGTTTGTAGCTCTTTGTGTTAGTCTGTACATGAAAGCTGGTGTTGTGTGCAGAGGTGGTTGTTGAATTTGTTAGGATCACTCGTGGGTGCACTGTGGCTATGTGTCCTCTGTGGGTGACCAAACTGGACAGCGATCTGGTCATTGGGGGCTTCCTGCAAGTCATTAGATCTGCAGGTGCTGTAGGTTTACGGAGATGGATTTCTCTATGACATCACTAAGAATCAAATAGTGATGACATCACTAAGGACTAAAGATAGGAAATAAGAATATTAGAAGATACAAACATTCATAGCACTCTTGTTTTATAAGATTATATGCAGCATATGCAGCGTCTAGGTATACCTGTGGATATGCATTCAAGCCACTAGTCCCTCGGTTTCTGGATTTTACTCACAGTCTTTTTCACACTTGATTTACATCTTTATTAGGCGCTCTCAAGACATATAAATAATCTTCCTGTTTAGATTTCTGGCACTGGAGGCAAAGGAATGAGATCTTTATGCAAAGGAAAACTCTGTTGTATAGTTGCTGTCTGCATATTTATTTATTTGTATGTGTCTTTAGTATTACTTATGTTATGTGTAGTCATTATGCATTACCTAGGTTACAAAGCCCATCTATCACTATAAATTACCTTTTGTGATTCAAAAGTATATAAAAGCAACATTATATCATTGTATTTAGTACAGGTTTTTGCTTTAGTTATTTATTTGTAGATGTAGATTTGTCTCTTCTATTTCTGAGCAGGAAAAGGGTTATTTCTATACATTATTCCGCACCCTTACCCTTTTGAAAAACATGAGGGGGCAACTTGCAACTTTGGATTGGGACTTGGGCTAATGGGTCCCTTTCTCTTACCTTGTAGTGTCCATCGTCTTGTGAACTTCTCAGTTGCTATAGAGGAGTCGATGGTAAACATTCAAAAATTGACAATGGGAAGTGTCCCCTGAAAGCTGCACCTGATTGGCTGCAGTTACTGAGTAGGAAGAGCCACTAGATATGCACTATATAGACAAAAGTATTCAGACACTTGACCATTACACCAACAGGGACTGTAATGACATTATATTCAAATACATGTACTTTAATAACGAGTTGGTCCCCCGTTTGCAGCGATAACAGCTTCCACTCTTCTTGGAAGGCTTTCCACAAGATATTGAAGTGTTTCTGTTGGAATTTGTGCAAATTCATTCTGTAGAGCATTTATGAGGTCAGGCACTGATGTTGGATGAGAAGGTCTGGCTCACAATCTCTCTTCCAGTTCCTCCCAAAGGTGTTTGATGGGGAATAGGTCAGGGCTCTGTGCGGGCCAGTCAAGTTCTTTTCACATCAAACTCATAAAACCATGTCTTTGTAGTCCTTGCTTTATGCACTGGGGCACAGTCAAGTTGGAATAGAAAAGGGCCTTCCCCAAACTTTTGCCACAAAGTTGAAAGCATAACATTGTACAAAATAACTTGGTATGCTGAAGCATTAGGATTGCCCTTCACTGGAGATAAGGAGCCTAGCCCAAACCCTGAAAAGCAGCCCCTACCATAATCCCTCCTTCACCAAACTTCACAGTTGACATAATGCAATCATGCAGGTAATGTTCTCCCAGCATCCGCCTAACCCAGACTCACCCATCTGACTGCCAGACAGAGAAGCATGATATGTCACTCCACAGAACACGTTTCCACTGTTCCACAGTTCAGTGTCCTGGTGATGTGATGCTTGCATGCTGCTGCTCGGCCATGGATACCCATTCCATTAAGCTCTCGACGCACAGTTTTTGTGCTTACATTAATGCCAGTGAACGTTCGGAACTCTTCAGTTATGGTGACTTTTACGCACGTAAGCCTTAGCAGTCGTTAACTCCGCTCTGTGATTTTACGTGGTTTTCCCCCACATGGCTGAGTTGCTGTTGCTTCCACTTTCTAATAATATCACTAACAGTTGACCATGGAATATCCAACAGAGATGAAATTTCACAAACCGTCTTATTGCAAAGGTGGCATCCTATCACAGTACCACGCTTGAAGTCACTGAGCTCTTCAGAGCGACCCATTTTGTATCACAAATGTATGCAAATGGAGACTGCATGGCTAGGTGCTTGACTTTATACACCTCTGGCAACGGGTCTGATTGAAACACCTCAATTCAATAATTTTTATCCATTTAGGGTATTTCAAATGTTGTCCATGGGTGCTTTAAAAATGGCATCTGATTAAAAATTGAAACCTACCCGCTGGCTTCAATTTTCCGATGCATGCAAGGATCGGAGGGCATCTCATGCCACCACTCAAGTGGCGACTATAATATAAGTAGACAACTTGTTCTATCGAGGGGTGGAGTGGAAAGGTTTCTAATGAGGAATGAAGGATCCATTGCAAAAGGACTTTTTCATTTCTATGGACATCAAATAATTTATTTGTTGGCTCTCAGTTTAGTGCATTTATAAAATTAAGTAATTAATGCTTTGTTTTAACTTTTTTATTTTTTATTATATGCAACAATTTTTCCATTGTATTAATATATATGAGTATTTTAGTTACAATTTTCTAACCTATCCAACCCCAATCAATAACATCCAGTTTATACTGTTATTGACATTTCAATCCCACGTGATCTTTATCTTGCACATTATATTTTTTTGTGCATTAGGATTTTATCTTTCATTTACATCTTAATAGGAATGAAACCATCATTAACCTTTTTTTTGTGCTCTGAATTCTCCAACCGTGCTGGTTTAAGTCTCCATGGTGCTTCCTGCTAAAGGCTGGATGGAAAATGCCTCCATTGTTGTAATCACAAGTCTAAAAATAGTCTCTACCCATGTGCAGTTGTATTTATAGCCAAGCTTCCCTTACTGCACTCATACACACAGCTGCGATTTTCACTGTGGTCTATAGAAAACATTTAGTACACTTGGCACTTGTCTGCAGCATTCATCCGTCTGCTTCTGTGGATCAGTGATTCTTAATGCCAGTCCTTGTGCACCCCCAACAGCTCATGTTATGAAGATTTCTGTCTATGGAAACAGGTAGGATAATTACCGAGCCAGCTAAGTAGACTTAGGGGTATATCTACTAAACTGCAGAAAAAGTGGAGATGTTGCCTATAGCAACCAATCAAATTGTTGTTATCATTTATTTAGTACATTCTACGAAATGACAGCTAAAATCTGATTGGTTGCTATAGGCAACATCTCTGCTTTTTCAAAGCCGCAGTTTAGTAAATCTAGCCCTTAGTCACCTGTGCGTGATTAAAGAAATCCTGAAAACATGAGCTGTTGAGGGAATATGAGGACTGAAGATAAGAAACGCTTCTGGGTGAAGGTAATTCCTAGTCCTGTTTCTTCCCATCTTGTACAAACTACTATAAACTTTTGTAGAGCAGTGCTTTTAATTTTTTTTAGGTTGATTAACAAGTTAATTTTTTTTTTAATAAAAATCCCTGCCACCGCCCCCAAAAAAAATTGCTGCTGGGCACAGCTGCCTCTGTTTACCCCGTATATCAGGAACAGTATATGGAGAGCTTTTCCTTGACTCCTGTGAACAGTAGTATTTATTCACATCCTACCTCCAGCTCACCTTATTTGCCCTCAGATGCCTGTCTTTCAAAGCGTTCAGTAAAATCTTTCAAATTTCCAAACGGATTCTGTTGAGACTCATGAAATGAAAACCTTGTGGATCACTCTATGCACAGTCTTTATTTGTGTTCAGCCGAATTCCGTTATTATTTCAAACAACCTTGATGATGTCAGTTTACTGCATTATCCCACTGAATGGTTACAGCTTTAACATTTGCAGCGCCAATAACCATTAGTTATTGGGTACAAAGGAGCCACGGTGTGGAGCTAGGCACAGCTGTGCAAGTGGAAACATCCTCATTCGTCCCTTGCACTATAACAAGCTATGTAATAAATAAAGGGGTATTTATGTGAAGCACTAACATTATTTTTTTATACTCAATATTTTCTTTTTGGTACTAGTGCATTTATTTCTGCATGGGTTTAATTGTACACTGCTATTGATACATACTGGCAGCACGGTGGCTTAGTGGTTAGCACTTCTGCCTCACAGCGCTGGGGCCATGAGTTCAATTCCCAACCATGGCCTTATCTGTGTGAAGTTTGTAAGTTCTCCCCATGTTTGTGTGGGTTTCCTCCAGGTACTCCGGTTTCCCCCACACTCCAAAAACATACTAGTAGGTTAATTGGCTGCTATCAAAATTGACCCTAGTCTGTGTGTGTGTATATATTAGGGAATTTAGACTTTAAGCTCCAATGGGGCAGGGACTGATGTGAATGAGTTCTCTGCAGAATCAGGGGTGCTATATAAATAAATGTGATGATGATTAAAGTGGAAGATATTCTGCATAGATATTTTTAGGATGAGAGTCAGGTTTTTCGGAAACCATTTTTAAAAAAGAATATAAAAAATGTCTAGAGAAAGTTAGTAATAAAACCGTACATTGAAAGATGAGTGAGTTTGAGACGTTTAACAAGCAAGTAAACAAATATTGGATTTAATATCAAACCCGGCGTATTAGGTGCACTGTGAAAAAGTGTAGACATCACATGATTCCAAGTCCAACACCTCTCGCCACTTTAGAACCATCTGTTTCTTTACATAAACCTTTTCAGTTTTTCTCCCCAAATACAGCTCAGATATTTTTGTACATTGGGAAAGGTATGCCTACAAATGCATTTCGCTGTGTGTCCTGTTGCACAGACAGCGGCACTCCTACAAATGCACCCCATCCATTTTTAATACTCTTGATCTGCAAAACTGGGCACAAAGGTGCAGCCAGTTGTTACTTATCAAGAAATGCCCTCGCTCAACTCAACACCTCTCATTGGCTGTCGTAATTGTCTGCTCCCCTGAAAATATATCAAGGGTTTTAACAAGGTACAGAAAGGAAACGTTCTTCAAAGCAAGAGAAGTACTAGAACATGAGGACATGCACTGACACTGGAGGGAAGTAGGTTCAGAGGAAGTGTGAGGAAAAACTATTTCAAATAAAGGGTAGTGGATAAGCGGAATAGCCTCCCATCAGAGGTGGTAGAGGCTAATACAGTAGAGCAGTTTATACATGCTTGGGATAGATATAAGAGTATTCTTATAAAGAATATAAGATCAAATAGGGTTTAAGGTTACCATAAGTGAATAAAACAATGGGCAGACTAGATGGGCCAAGCCGTTCTTATCTTCCGTCAAATTCTATGTTTCTATGTTAAACCTGCCAGCTGGCTTCATATACTCCATGAATGTTGATGGAAATCTGGGTGCACCTGCTCAAATTGAGGTGCATAGGATCACCGGAGGATTTTTCACAAGTCATCAGCCTTTTTGCATATTATAAATGACTGCTTATATGTCTGGATTGTAGTCTTCTAGCTAACAAGTCTACTTTAGATTTGCTGGTTTCAAATGCAGAGGCAGTGTCATCACATTATATATTTGAAGGTTACATGCTTTATCACTTATCGTTTTGACTAAGAGTTGTGGGATGGGCCTTTTGCCATTGTTTAAAGGTAAGGTATCATACGTCATCGCAGCTTACTTCTAGACAAGGCTACAGTATAATAGAAAGTACTGTGGTTTCTACTGCTGATTATCTAAATAGTGGAGGCACACAGATACCAGGATCAGTGATTCTGATACTTACACCAATTTCAAATTAATTTGCTCACCTCACACTACATATGGACAAATAATCTGAATCTGTCTAAATCATACTTGCTGTGACAGCAAGCTCTCCAGGATGGGTGCGTTGCTATGCGCATTGCGTCTTTAGGCACCTTCTCTCTGCTACCAATGTTGGCCTATTACAGCAGGGGGCGGTACCAGGATGATGTGTTTAGCCCCGCCCCCACCCACTTCACCAACAAAGAGGGCAGGCTGGGGGCATTGCCCTGCTCTGCCGGGAGTCCGTGAGAACTTCCAGAAATTTGTGAGTCTCCTGGACATTCCGGGAGAGTAGGCAACTATGGTCTAAATAAAAGTTTGCTAAATAAATAAGTCAATAATTAGTTGATAATAGATAGGTAGCATCAAATGTATTACAGTCCCACCTCATCTATATTCTGTATAAATACACATGGCCTGTCATTAGTTCAGGTCATGAACAGCTCCCCAGACTGGAAACTAAATTGGTAGAAAAAAAATTACGTCCGGAAATATATATTAAAAACAAACTGCAGCCAGATACATTTTATTAGTGTAAATTGAAGTGCTTGCTGTAATGTTAAGTGATAAGAAGGTGTTTGATAAGTGTCCACTTATCGAACAGTCTGTAAACTGTTAGTTGTGAGAAATCTAAAAAATAAAGATGTTTACATTAAAATGTAAATTTGTCTCATTCGGGAATTATTGCCATTTTGAACATGCTGCGGAGAGGTATCAGAAGCAGATTTGAGGGAGCGATCTGCAGGAGGGAGATTAGGATGGTACAACACGTCCGTATTCAACAAGGAGTGGATCTGCACATACGTCTGTTGACTAATATGGGTCTAGGTCCACTCTGCTCTAAAGACACTGTAAGATACATCCAATACATATGAGTATTAAGTGTCAAAAGAATGCACAGAAAAAAATAAACTATTCAATTAATGTCAATAATATAGTCAACAATGACAAAAAATTTAAAAATAAAACAAGGCTTTCCCCCCTTGGGTGCATGGGTGGAGGATAAAGGCACTGTCTGCATGTTTGGGTGGGACCACCGATGCCAGTAAGTGGCCGGTTTGCAGAAAGGGAAGTAATGTCTAGCCAGATGTAGGTGGTGGGGATTTTTGCGTACTGTTCCTGATATGATTGCTGAACCAGCGTTGGAACTGTTTTACAATCCTGACAACTGCCAATAAACAGTTAAATGGTTCAGCATACTTGTGTTGGATTCCTGTAAATGCTGTTCTTTCTCACAATACAAACTCCATACAGATAAGACCATGGTCGGGAATCAAACTCATGAACCCAGCGCTGTGAGGCAGAAGTGCTAACCACTAAGTCACCATGCTGCCTAAGTTGCCTGTTTCTTTGAGACTATTCAGACAAGTATACTAATGCCAAACATCCATGACAATTGTGTCAAAAAATAGTTAACGATTAAAAATGAGAATGCCAGAAATCATAATGCAGCGGCAGCAGTTTTGTTGATGTTTTGCTAACACACCAGTTGATTTTTTGGCACGGAGATGCACATGGGGTTTTTCAGGGAGCATGCTGCGCTCCAGGCAGCTGCAATGTAGCCTCCCCTGTCATTGGGATGATATCTGTAAATGCCAGTAATCTGACCAAACGAGGACAGCAGTTGTATAGTCCCTCAAAGGTACTATAGCAAATTTGATATTCTTTACAACCCAATGTGCTCTTTTGTTATGTTGTGTAACTACAAAAGCTATCATTGCTATACGCTATAAGATATCAGCTAGCTGTCACTGAAGGCTAAATGTAGAGGTCACTTTGCCTACTTGTCCTTCAAATACATCCTATACATTTGCCCAGTTACATTGACAGACTTCTAAACTCAGTAGCTAACAGCTCGTATCATCTAAGATCTACCTCCAGAAGCCTGCTAAATGCATCTGAATGCTTTGCCTCCCCATTTTTGGAACATACTGCACAAGTCACTTAAATCTGTCACCTGAAATGTAAAAACTGTTGCCATTGGACTCTATAAACATGTTAGTATTTGTAATGCTGAATGCCTTTTGTCTGCTATTCGATTACACCTGGATAAGATGTATCCAGGACTTGAAAATGAGAGGTGACAGTCAATGTATTTCATCCTGTAAAATACTTTGGAAATAGGTTTAGTTGGTATCTTAAAAATCTTCATAGACCACAACATATAACTAATGATGAGCAGAAGGAACAAAGGGGCGCCTAATAGTGTAGTATGTTCTGAGAAGTATCCCCGAAATCCCAAAGGTGTGTTATATGCATACCAGATATAAGGAGTAGTAAGGCTCATCACATAATGCTGAATGTGTCAATGCCTCATATCTTCCATCATCTCCAACCATATGTAAACATAAGAGCAGAAGGAAAAAAAACAAAGAATAGTGTAGTATAGTTATGACACCAGTAAATATGCTATATAAAACACTGTGTAGCAGCGTACCAGAAAGAATACAAAAAACAGCTTATCTGTATCAAATCCTTTGTATACTCAACATCTATTCATCCCTGGTAACTCCAACGCTCATTCCGGAACTTCTTAATCCTTTCGAGTGAAGACTTTGCCAGGAGATGTTCCTCTCCTTTGGTTCTTTGTCTTCTTGTTCTTAGTTCGTTGGATGGTCCTGGAGTGGCTTATTTTTGGTGTTCCTTAGGAGTGAATTAGTTGTTGGGTATTGTTGCACTTGTTCCGTGGATAACTAATGAAGTCGTTTATCAGCCTTCTGCTGACTGCAGCACGGAACCCTATGAGGATTATGTAGCAGCTGATGTGAGAGCTCTCGCCCCATGTATGAAGTCCTGATCGCTGGGAGGCTGCACATAAACATGGAATAATGCTATGGGGGTAATTCCCGCTATCTGATATGAAAAACATTTATTAGACTGTCCTTAATGTACATAAAATACATTTTTACAGTTTCTCCTGATTGCAGACACATGTTATAGCATGCATACGATACTGACTCAGACCCTTACCTGATGCAAGAGATACGGCAGAAAAACACGGAACTTTCCGACAATGCTGCATTCGCTTGAGTTTGGCACGCCGACATTGTGCATTGAGTACGGGCACACGCGCTGTCACTCACCGGACTGTGAGTGCTACTTCTAAGGTAGCTAGGAACCGTGTCCGTCCATTATTATGAGGTACTGCGCATGTGCAGCCCCTTTTAACCTTCAGTTCTGTTCCTTTAACTTAATTGGCTGATCAGGCAACACTCCCTATATTAAGCACCTGTGGTCAATACCACGTTGCCTGATCTTGGAGTCTCATTCCTCATGAGTCTCTGAAGGTGTTCCAGTGCCTGCTCGTGTGTTCAGCTTATGCTGATTCCTGTTTGCCGTTTGTGGTTTCCAGACCACTTCTATTCCTCGTGTTCCTAGTGACTCCAGCAGCTGATTCCTATCCGCTGCCTCCGTGTATCTACAGTTACAGATTACTGCAAACTCTCCTGTGTTTCATCGTGACTCCAGCAGCGGATTCCTATCCGCTGCCTCCGTATATCTACAGTTACAGATTACTGCAAACTCTCCTGTGTTTCATCGTGACTCCAGCAGCTGATTCCTATCCGCTGCCTCCGTATATCTACAGTTACAGATTACTGCAAACTCTCCTGTGTTTCATCGTGACTCCAGCAGCTGATTCCTATCCGCTGCCTCCGTGTATCTACAGTTACAGATTACTGCAAACTCTCCTGTGTTTCATCGTGACTCCAGCAGCTGATTCCTGTTCGCTACTTCAGCGTGTCTACAGAGTCTGCTCGTCTCAGCGCTCCAGTCTGCATTCTACCTGCCATCAGCTGACCCGCTGCCTACTGCTTCTACAGTGTGTCCATTTGTGTCAACTTGCCTGTTGCATCGAGTCTACGCTCCTCGGCTTCCAGCTTTGCTACATCGCTTCAACTCTCCCGTGGTCTCCTGCTGTTCTATTCAATATACTACTGCTTCCTGAGTATTTGTCATCCTTGCTGGCCTACCTACAGTGCGCTGCACCTACCTGCCGCTTCCATTCTGCAAGGACTTCTCATCTCGTCTGTTCCCGGCCGCTCAGGTATCCCTGCAGCTATTTCTAACAGCCTGCTCATCTGAACCACGGTATGCATACTTCTCATTGACTGTGCTGGTGTATTGCATATCCATCTGGACTGAGTTGTTCTCCTCCGGAGTTTCCATCCTCTGAGACTATTGCTATTATTGACTGTGTTTCCTTTTGCTGGACTATTTGAGTGACTTTGTTTATCTGTGCAGTGCTGTTCATTCATTATTATTATTGTGTGCAGTTCAACGTGGGATCAAGTTCAGTGTACCCGTGTAGACTCTGCATAGTATTTATCTCCTCGTGTCCTTCCTCACATATATATTCAGTGGTACAACTTGCTAGAGGCAGACCACTGATTCCTGTTTCCTTGTGTCACCAGTTGCATATATCCTCTCACATAAGCAGTGGTACAACTTGCTACTCGCAGACCACTGACTTCCCCGTTACCTTCACCTGGATTCCATTCCTTCACTACAGACAGCGGTACAACTTGCTATACGCAGACCGCTGACTTCCACCTCCTTATTACTCCTGGACATTCTTCTCACTATAGCAGTGGTACAACTTGCCGTGCGCAGACCACTGACTACCCTCACGTGTCCTTGTCCATCCAGATCCTCGTGTTCAGTTACCTATTGTTTACCAGTGCTGCTAGTCATAGACTTTCTGAGCATTCTCTAACCATCTGCTGTTTCCAGTTCCATTATCACCCTGCCATCAGAGTATCATATACCAACTCTACTGCTCTGATAAGACCATCAGCGGGTGATACTGGGTAAAGACTCCTAGTGCCCGTGAGACGCGCCTTTCCCGTCCCATTCACTCCCTGAAATCATAGACCATCGTAACTGTCATTTGCTTTGACCTACGCAGCGGACTTGCTTTTGTTGATGGCCGAGCGGTCTGAATACAATATGCACAAAAAACTATAAGTGCCTTCATGACTCAAACCCGATGTGTCTGAGCACTGGTGGGCATAATGGGGGAATTAAACTATTTAAATGCAATGCAAAAAAAAAACAAATCCCAATGTCTCTAGTATAAGACTTATAATACTTCACTTTGGAAATACAAAGAGACAAGACAATAGAGCGACCATATTTAGTGGTGAAATCTGAGTACATCACTGATGAAATTGGCGGAGACAATACACAATATTGAGGTATCAAGGGACTGTCAAACCACTTAGATTTCATAATCAATCACAGTTCTTGTAAAAATGTTTTCATCAAACTTTGCATTGTTCTTAAACAGATCAGCCTGTGTGTGAGTCAGAACAGCACTGGACTCTGCATGTACAGTCAGCTCTGCATTTATCCACCTTCTGTATTGTTGTCCCTCTGTTTACTCATTCTTGTTTTTGGGTTTATTGGTATGCAGTGACAGAGACCTCGGACACAGTTTAATAAGAGAAAGATGATAGCAAGGATGGAGGAGGGGCAGTAAATCCCAGAGTAGGTGGAGGCAAGAAAGGGAAGAAAGTAATAAAATGAGACAAGAAAAACAATACAAGAAAAATATGTGAAGAAAATAAAGAGAGAGCGAGAGATGCGGATGTGGGGAAGGGAACAGAGGAAGAGATAGCAGAGATCAAGTGGAATGGTAGAAAATGATAAATTGGTCTACAGAGAATTCTACCTCTCACTTCATTTTAGATGTAAGAAATACCTACACAAACACACAGCCATCAGGTTTTGAATATATAAGCGTTGTTCAGTTTAACCTGTATACTTTAACGCTGGTAGTCCACAAGAGTTCGTTTTGCATCAGTTTCGACGTTGCCTTTACTTACATTACTTACATTATTGCTAGGTAAATGCAGTTCTGTGAGAACACTGAGTACCATATCCTGCGGGAGGGTTTAAGAACAGGCTTCTAACACTTTGGGGTAAAGTGCAAGGGTTTTTATAGGCGTTTACCTAGCATTGCTATCCAGTGAGTATTTGTACAGGCCCATAGTACAATAAAAGATGGGTTAGACCCAGCAGCAAAAGGATAAGTCCCTCCTCTCTGCCCAGTGGGAGACTCCTGATTATTCCGGGAGAATGGGCAACTATGAGATAGATAGATAGATAGATAGATAGATAGATAGATAGATAAATAGATATATATGAGAGATAGATAGATAGATAGATAGATAGATAGATAGATAGATAGATAGATAGATAGATAGATAGATAGATATGAAATGAGAGATAGATAGATAGATAGATTGATATACAGATATGAGAGAGAGAGAGAGAGAGAGAGAGAGAGAGGGAGAGGATAGATAGATAGATAGATAGATAGATAGATAGATAGATAGATAGATAGATAGATAGATAGATTGATAGACAGATTGATAGACAGATATGAGAGAGAGAGAGAGAGAGAGAGGATAGATAGATAGATATGAGAGAGAGAGAGGATAGATAGATAGATTGATTGATAGACAGATATGATGGATAGATAGATAGATAGATAGACAGATATGAGAGATAGATAGATAGATAGATAGATAGATAGATAGATAGATAGATAGATAGATATGAGAGAGAGAGAGAGAGAGTGTGAGAGAGGATAGATAGATAGATAGATAGATAGATTGATAGACAGATATGAGAGATAGACAGATATGAGAGATAGATAGATAGATAGATAGATAGATATGAGAGAGAGAAAGGATAGATAGATAGATAGATAGATAGATAGATAGATAGATAGATAGATATGAGAGAGAGAGAGAGAGAATAGATAGATAGATAGATAGATATGAGAGAGAGAGGATAGATAGATAGATAGATAGATAGATAGATAGATAGATAGATAGATAGATAGATAGATATGAGAGAGAGAGGATAGATAGATAGATAGATAGATAGATAGATAGATAGATAGATAGATAGATAGATAGACGGATATGAGAAAGAGAGAGGATAGATAGATAGATAGATAGATAGATAGATAGATATGAGAGAGATAGTTTGATAGATAGACAAACAGATATGAGAGAGAGAGGTAGATAGATAGATATGACAGAGAGAGAGAGAGGATAGATAGACATACATGAGAGAGAGATAGAGGTAGATAGATAGATAGATAGATAGATAGATAGATAGATAGATAGATGGATAGAGAGATAGATAGCTAGATAGATAGATAGATAGAACAATATATATATTTTGAGAAGGCAAATCAAGGTAAAGCTGATGCATAATGGGGGAGGGGAGTGAGTGAAGGGAACATGACAGGCAGGTGGGTGTAAGAGAAGCTGAAAACAGATAATGTACTGCACTGACAAAAAAACAATGCTTTCTATAGCACCGACTTCACACTGCTCCAGCAAACATCTAAGTATCATCTGGTCAAGAAAGAGTTAAAGTTGCTTCTTTTTTTAGAAAACAACTGTCCAGCAAAACAAGAATCAGGAAGATAATTATAGAAAAATAAATATACAAAATATCGATACAATTTCTGTATAAATCTTGCTTAATACATGAACCGTGTTTTTCGTCCTATTGAGCCCTGACAATAAACAACATTACCAGCCTGCAGATAATGTGGCCGCTATGTCCTGCAACCTTTCTCCTAAAGAGCACAGGTCTTAAATAACACGTCGGTGTCTGTGTCTTCAAGACTACTATTTCCAGTGATATTAAACTCATCCCCAGCGACTGTATCACAGCTCTCTTTATATCCACTTATTATTTACTTAAATCAAAAATGTGTTCCCTATTTGATAAGATAAGACGGTCTGCAAACATTTTACTTCTTCTCCATCAGGGCTGAAACTATTAGAATGATCGGCTTCCCGGCATCCCTAAGGTTCGAGTCTTTTTAGGAGAGCTGATGTAAAAATAAAACAACACAAGAGTCATAGCTGCCTACCAGGTTCTATTATCTAAGTAGGGAAGGGAGGGGGATGTGAGACTGCTAAATTCAGACTGCTATTGTTCCAAACTAAACTGATACATGTCATCTGAAATATCTAGCTCACAAACAGATAGGTTGTAAACAACTTAAATATATGCCTATCTTTCCAGCAGGACAGTTAAAGTAGATGGAGACCCCTATCATAATATTTATCACAAGGGGTCGGCATATTGTAGCAATGGGGCGTACCTGGCCATAGAGCGATCAGCTCTCATACTACAAGGGGGGCATTTTCTGCCAATTACACCCCACTGCTACTGAGCTCCCTTCGATAACTATAATTTGCAAATCATCTTATAATCCACAGGGCACTGGGCAGTGTGAACTTTTTCTTTCAAGATCATTAACTCAGTCTGGAAGCGAAGCAGAGTGGAACTGTTGGATGTTTCACGGTGAGAACGCAGCTCACTGACTGATGTCGGCTCTATTGGAAAGTTGATCAGCCTGATCAGTTTAAATAAATACAATGTCCTGCAATACAAATCCTTGAGTACACTGCTGAGCGTCACTTCTCTGAGTATTTAAACCAGTGATAGGCAACCTGATACACTTCAGGGACCGCATGGAACGGCCCTCTGACCATTTAAAGGGCTGCACATTACCCTTAATCTCAGTAATAACTTAAAACAATACATCTAATCAAACAAAGAGACATCTATCTGTAATAACATATCAGCAGGTATATTACACGTGTAAACAAACAAATCTGACAATAAAGCAGGAAGGGTCTGGGGGCCACATCGGAAGGCCCAGAGGGCTGCATGGGGTCTTAGGGCCACCTGTTGCCCATCACTGATTTAAAGGGTCGGGGTTCAGAGAAACTGGTAAGAAAAACTAGGAAAATACTATTTTTTGTTTAAATTGTTGCAGTTTGGATTTAGTTTTTCCTAAATAAACTTTGCAGGTGTTACACGGTGAGGTCTGTGCTTCCCTTTTATTCTTTTGTTGGCCTCTTTTCTACCCTCCGATCATTGCAGAGCTCTGTGGCTCCAATCCACAACAGCCTGCAACATGTTCTAGCAATAATTAAGAATGAATGCAACAAAAGGAGCGCAATGTATCAGTATAAGAATGCAAGTGAATAAACAACGTGAATGGACATTAAGTGAAGGAGAACAAGCTGGTGGACGTTGACAATAACATTTATAGCCTTTTGCAGAGTAAGTATCAGCATAACAAATGGAAGCCACAGTCCAGGTACACATTCACCCTCAAACACTAACTATCTGATCTTACCCTATTCTTCGAAGATGCACCGGATCCTTGGGCAATGTCTGTCAGAAGTCATGTTGCCGGTAACCGCTGATGTTCGGCTTCTTGGATCCGCAATGGAGCACCCTGTGTAGTAACGGTGTTCTTCCTGGGTCAAAACAGTGTAATGATCAGCCCCAACGCGTTTCATTCAATACAGGACATTGTCCAGGACACTGATATGGGGAAAGGGAGGCTATTTAAAGACTCTTCCCTATTCCACTTTATTAAAATACTGCAAAAATTTAATTAAAAGCCGATGGAAAAATGTAAGAGTAAATAAAATAAGGTATATTGTTTAAAAATATGAATTAAACCATTGTGATAAAATGCACTGTTTTCTAGTTAAAAAAACATAGAGGTTTTACATCGTCAAATAATCAGTAGTTATAAAAAATGAACCAGATCAAAATCTAGATTAAGCCCATAAGGGGAGTGGGTCTTCATGTTAAAAATCCATCTGGATTCTGCTTTTGCAGTCTTCTGTACATGATTACCCCCTCTCCAATTCAGGGAAATGTGTTCTACTCCCATACATTTTAAATGATTGGGATCTTTATTATGAACTTTAAAAAAATGATCTGACACTGATACTTAGTCTGCAAAAGGCTATAAATGTTATTGTCAACATCTACCAGCTTGTTCTCCTTCATTTAATGTCCATTCACGTTGTTTATTCACTTGCATTATTATACTGATATATTGTTGATTGTTTTGTTGTATTTATTATATTCTGTTATAGGAGCAGCATTTGAAGTATATATACAAGAGATCGCTCACCTTGTTTTATATGTCTAATAACTAAGACTGATCATGGTTTGTTTATGCTGGCAGGCAGAGGCGGAACTAGCAAGCTGTGGGCCCCGGTGCAGCGGGGCGCAGAGGAGAAAACCAGGGGCCCCGACCCTCTGCATCTGCCATGCAGCGGGCCCCATTATCTCCATGGGCCCCAGTGCACCTGCTGTACCACTGCTGGAGAAGGAAGGAAAACAATATGGTAAATTGATGGCACAACAAGCAGCCCACTGCCCTTAAAATTCTGCCCCCCCCCCCCCCCATTCCTGGAAATAGGATTCCACTACAATATTACACACTGCGCTCTAACCCTTAAAGCTGTCAAATGAGAATCAATTCACAGATCAGTAATGTTGTATATGGGCTGCTATATTTTAACACACAGGGATTGCTAGAACAAACTGGCTTATTTACACACTATAAAAAATAAGGGCACCTAGCGCATTCCATCTGCACCTAGATTTGTGGATTGGTAGACACTCGGGCAAATGTTCATGATGAAATCATCCCATCAAACTTCAAACTATGTCCAGTTTAGGACTACCCCCTTCATTAATGTAAACTTTTCCTTTTCTCTCCTACAATACTGCGGCTTATTATTACTTGAGTTTTTTTATTACATTGAACGATTTGTGCCTTGAAATTAGCATTCCTACAAATGTTAAGCAAAATGCAAAATGCATCTCATTATAAGTATGTGTTGCGAGGCTGGGTTTCTGGCAACACTTAAATCCAAATCATTTTGCAGTGAGAAAAAGCAAACTAGGAAATAGCTCCCTAAATGTTCCTTTTCTGCCTCTGACAGTTCATTTAAATAATCCTGTCTCAAAAGATTTAATCTTATTTTCCTTTAAATTGTGCATAATCCACAAATAGCCGTGAACCAACTGCCCCCAACAGCATATACACAACCATTTTGGTTTTTGTAAATCTATGCAGTGTTGGACTGGGACATAAAGGGCCAACCGGGGGAACGGAATAGAAAGGGATCACAAAATATCTTGTGTGTTCCGAAGAAGGGGAGGGGTCAGCCACTGGAGGGGGTGTGGCCAGCCACCAAGGCTAAATGGCCAACTGCCACAGGGTGTGTGGCCACCCACTATATCTGGTATCTGTTCATAGATGCTCAGTATCTCTCCATAATGACTTCTTGGTAATGTCTTCAGCACATCTAGGCTCAGAATAATCTAACACAATATATTATAAAACCATTAAACGAATGTCACCGAACTCTACAATCCCAGACCCTCACCATGTGGTGAATAGTTGCCCAAAATAATGATTTAAAAAATTTGTATAGTCAATCACCCAGCTTTGCATGAAGATATAATAACAACCTAATTGGTCATAATGCGTATAATCTTAAAGGCGTAATATGTGAGGATTACGTAACCACCTAAACAGCCAATATAGCAACTACAATAATTAATCCCCTGAATTGTAGAGCACTGCTGATAGATTTAGTGTGACAAGATCAATTCAAGTCGTAGATAGTACAAATGGTAAATGGTAATCTTTAGATGGATAGGTAGTAATGATCCATAAAATCAATCTAACAGGATACAGTCTCTGAGGTTCTGGTTCATGATAGATAAGTAATAATATGTCCAACATTAGTCAGTAATTACCGAACATTCTATACATAATAAATAACCTTCATTCCATAACAAGCTTAAATGATCATGTCCATCTCCTCAACCCTTGACATGCTCAGGATAAAAGTGAGTGACCCAACGCATCTTGTGTGCGATATAGACGTTCACAAAGTTATCTTGAAATCCAATCTTTCAGAACGAATACCCTCCAAAAGAATGTTATGCAGTAGCAGCTCACAATTTAATAAAATGTTTAGCACTTAATAGTAGTCACTCTTTCAGGATATGATCATCCACTCTTTTATATCAGGCATTCCCCTTAATGGATGCATTGGAGTACCAAAAAATATGCCTAATTCAACACTGAACCTACGTGTTATGCAACCTGCAAAATATTAATCCATTCATTGAAAGTCAAAGTCCTATATTAAATCTCTACTTTATTATGAATTGAATTCCTAGCAATAAACAATATTACATACAATAAAAAACTATAAATAAAATACATGCAAATGACCTTGCGTTTCACCCTACAGTCAAAATGCTGTAGTTAAACCCAGCGATCTGCTTTCCACTGTGGACGTACAATACGTTTGGCTACGGAATTCTGTAAAAGTCAAAATGATGCTTGTTTAATGCAGTTTGTCGCTGTGGGAATCATTCTCAATGAAGTGTGTCTTCTCTATGGTAGGGGGCCCACCGGAGATTTCCCCAGGACTCCTGTGGGTCAGTCTGACACTGAATCTATCTACATACCTGTAAAAACTGGTGCATTTGCACAGAAGTGTGCATGTCGTGTCACAAAAGAACATTTGTACTATAGACCTATGGAACAGTCTCCCAGCAGAGGTGGTAAAGACTCATAGTGGGGGATTTAATTAGGAGCAAGGTGCCGCCCAACATCAACTCAATATTCGGATGTGCACATTTCAGCCCATTACGGTAAGCAATCTACACTCATTTTTCTGCGTACCTCTAATCCATCCGCAATTTTGTGTCTGGATTAGAGGTGCGTGGATTGTTCTGTAGACACATCGCACTGAATCTCCTCCAAATAGTTAAAGAATGAAAAAAAAGCACAAACATAAGGCTGTGAAGATGCTTAATTAAAAAACAAACACCCCCACGCTTCTTAACTAAAAAACTAAAACGCGCTCACACAAAAAAGGATAACATAACTAGGCACTGAGATGAGCTGACTAAATGAATACACTAATTGGGTTTTTTTTCTGCTTTCAAACTGGATGTTCCTATGATAAGATCCCTTTTGGGATGAACTTTCTACATGGTTTACCTGTACACAGTTCAAATCTCAGTGACATCAACAGTTTCATATAAGAGACTGCCTGCAGCAATGTTACCTCCATCTAGATCCTCTGCTTAGGCACAACCCATGTCTCTTCCTCCTTTTCTTCCCAGACGCACAGCGCCATATTGCGGCATATTGCGCTTGGGCGATAGATATAGTTGGGCTTCTTAGTGCTGTGATCTAGTGTACAGTTCTGCTCACCCATTACTGATGTTCCCCTTGTTTCCTGACCATTACTGTCTACTAGACCCTGACTTTGGCTAAAACCTTGATTTTGAACCTGTCCTTTGTGGTCTAACCTCGGACCTGTCCTTACTATGTCCCATTCCAATTATCATCTGGTCTGTGCCTTGTCAGTTGCTGCTGCCATGTGGGGCAATCCTGGGGGCCAACAATCCATTACCTAGCAAGAGTCCCTACTAAAGACTGGATGTCCAGTAGACTCCATGTACCTGATGAGCCAGTGTTAACCACTAGCAGCAATGTTGGTTCTATACTAGCTTTTGTTCTATATCAGTTTCCATTGCAACTCCTACTAACCCGACCCTTGATAGAGGGTCACATTATTGCCATAAACTATAGGAATGCCCAGATCCTCCTTAAACCATCCATCAGCCATAAAACAAAATGGTGCTGCCATCTTGGCAACGTTGATGCCTTCGTGGCATCAAGGAGCAAGACCAGTCACAGAAAAGACAAAAGAAGTCATGTGACATTGGAGTACAGCGATCATGGCTTTTGCTGTGTACCACTCTTATTTTATTTTTTTTGGGCTTTGTGATGACCCCTAATGTAACGTACTTTTCACATCAGTGTGAGTTAAATGCTGTCTGAGGTACAATATCTCACTTTGGACCCTTGAGACGATCCTGTCGACAGACAGTGACAAATTAATACAGGTGTACAAATGGACAAAGGAGGAAAGTGATTCAATAGGATATCAATAAACCAATAGATGTGGTAGGAGAGAGACAGGGAATCAGTGAGGGAGAATGAAGAGATAGCATTGTGTCTATTCATTACATGCCAGTGTTGCT
Organism: Mixophyes fleayi; assembly: GCF_038048845.1. Lineage (NCBI taxonomy): Eukaryota > Metazoa > Chordata > Amphibia > Anura > Limnodynastidae > Mixophyes > Mixophyes fleayi. The sequence continues at coordinate 25,677,673 of NC_134409.1, read as the reverse complement.
AATGAAAAATCTCACTTTGCAATAGCAAAAGTCACATTTGACTTCCCCGTTACTGGTACGGTCGGATGTTCCTCACTGGGAGATTCTTGGTTCTTTTCAACACTGCTGTGTTTGTAGTCATAAGCTACATTATTTTATGTAACTAAAGGGAAGTGAAATAACATGAAGGGTTTGTTTACACTCTTGCATATTTTATTGGGCTTCCTTGTGTTCTGAACGCAGCATGATGCCAGCCAAATGCAGGTCTGCAAATCTTATCCCCCAATTGATGATAAGATGATCTGCAGACATATTCATTTTTGCTCTCTGCTTTATGGGTGAAAAATAACATTTCAACTTATCAGCTTTTCTGCGTCATTTAAAGTTAATGGGCCTGATTTATTAAGGATCTTAAATTAAGAGGATTCTTATTTCAGTCTCCTGGACAAAACCATGTTACAATACAAGGGGTGCAAATTAGTATTCTGTTTTGCACCAAAGTTAAAAACTGACTGTTTTTTCATGTAGCACAGGCATATCAACTTTAAATTTCAGTGTACAAATAAGCTATCAAGTATTTGTGTGCTACATGAAAAAACAGGCAGTATTTAACTTATATGCAAAACAGAACACTCATTTGCACCCCTTGTATTGTAACATGGCAATAAAAAAAACTAACATCAACGGGTAAATTTATCAAGCTGCGGTTTTGAAAAGTGGAGATGTTACCTATAGCAACCAATCGGATTCTAGCTATCATTTTGTAGAATGTACTAAATAAATGATAACTAGAATCTGATTGGTTGCTATAGGCAACATCTCCACTTTTTCATACTCGCAGCTTGATAAATTTACCCCAGGTGTGGCTCCCTGCCAAGTTGTTTTGTTTTAGGTTACAGGTAGAAACAATTTAAAGACAATGTCCATCCAAAATGAGTATTTAATGTTAAACCCCCCCAGATATCCAGAGCCGGGGCTGTTCCCCAGATGTAATATAATTTCCCTGCCGTGAGAGACTTCAGAATTTCCTCTTAGCCGCCAACCAGTCATTGCTCTCAACAAACGAGGAGCCAGCAGTGCACAGTTTAGAAATCCTATAGTCTTCTGTGTCATTACAGAGGCACTGGGAGGTGACTATTGACAGAGTATCCTTCAGGTATCTTTGCAAAAAACATGAAAGGGAGATCACCAAGGATTAACAGAGTACCATTATCATCATCAGCTATTTATATGACGCCACTAATTCCACAGAGAACTCACATCGGTCCCTTTCCCATTGGAGTTTACAGTCTAAATTCCCTGATATACACACACTGACCGAGAGAGACTAAGGTCAATGTAATAGCAGCTTATTAAACGATGGGTATGTTTTTGGAGTGCAGGAGGAAAACCATGCAAACATGGAGAGAACATACAAATTCCACACAGATAAGGCCATCGTCTGGAATCAAACTCATGACCCCAGTGCTGTGAGACAGAAGTGCTAACCACTAAGCCACTGTACTGCCCCCACAATGATGACTTTGTCAGGTGGTGTAGCTTAGGACAATTACAACAATATATTGGCAGAAGGCACTGCTAGTTGAGGGTTGTAGAGGGCAATACTTATTATTCCACCAGATTCTATTATGATTTGTGGGATAGGAAATAAAAGAGGAAACCAGCAAGTGTCTGTATGAGTAACATGGCTGAAGAGGGTCTAAAAAAGAACTGCATTTTAATACAGTCTTGAGGTATTTAATAGAACACACAAAACACCATGAATGTGAACCTTTAATGGATTCTTTGAGACATAAAGATGTGAGAAGCTGGATGTACTGTCACAAAATACATTAAAAGGGTGATTTTATAAATGATTCTTCCAAATGAGAGCCGAAGGGGATAGAGAAAGAAGAAGGACGTGAGAAAGAGGCAGAAGGTGATAGAGGGATGATACATTACCAAACCTAAGGACAGTGTGAGAGGAGAGATAACCAGAGGGAAATAACAGGCACTTATAGAAGTATCAGAACAGGGAAGGAAAGGAGGAAACAATTTAATAATAAGTCAGGAAAAAAAAGGAAATATATATAGAATATAAGGATGACCTATCGTTATAGGTAAGAAGCATTCAAATAGAAAACATCTGAAGGGGAAAAAAAGCAACAATGTAATAAGACAGGGTAGATGGAGAAGGACACAGAGACGTAAAAAGCACCAGTAAACTCAAGGACATAAGTAAAACCTACTATAAATATAGACTTAGTAACATGACTAATTCGTAATGTTTAAGAACACTGGTTAAAGGGTAAACATAACTTAAATGCAAGTAGGGTACATATATAAAATACAGACTGCTTTGAAACAGTGACTCCTACAGGCCAATATAGTATGAAAAAATGGTTAAGTAATGGTAGTTACAATTTGAAATATATATATATATATATATATATATTATTGTTATTCATTTTTATTTATAAGGCGCCACAAGGCGTCCGCAGCGCCGTACAGGGACAAACAAATTACAATACAATGGGAGACAGCACAGTACAGTAAACAGTGAGCACATTAACTCAGTAAGCTCAATGCACAGCTAGAGAGGGCGGGGAAGGTGGAGCGATGATCCACAAACGACGGGGCCCAAGAAGGAGGGCGCGGAAGACAGGGAGACCCCCAGGGGGGAGGAGGGAGCGAGAGTGGACGTGGGGGGAGGACCCTCGAGGAGGAGGGCTAAGTAGCTGGAGAGCAGAGTTAGAAGTGGTGGAAACAGGAGGATAGATGGCCCTGCTCAGAGGAGCGTACAATCTAAGGGGAATATATATAATACAATATATATTGTATCCTTACTTTTCTTAGCAAGAAAATAATAATGATAATAATAATAATAATAATATAATATAAGATTCTCAGTGACGGGCACTTAGGAAGAGTTATATAGAAGAAGACAAGGTGTTGTCCATGGTTACCAGTTACATGTTTGCTTTTATCTCTACATTGCTCTTCAAAAGTGACAGCTGCCAATCTAATTGGTTGCTATGGGCAACACTTAATTTTCTAGAGTTACCCACAGATCAGCTTTCATAAATGTCCCTATTGTGTCTGGTATTTTGCAACAAAATAGTCAGTTGTGTTATCATCTTTTAAATATGTGATGAAACACTCTCTAGTTTCAAATATACGTTGCACATTTATATAAAAACACAAGGTCATTGGTCACAGATTTCATATATTGCTTCTAATATCTTCTATACATTTCATATTGCACTATTTCTTATAATACATGAGTAGTATTTTTTTGATAAAGTATTTCAGTATTTTGATTTTATTAAATAATGTTTTAATACATTTATCTTGTTTTCGATATATTTTTTTCTTTTTTTGTCATGATAGATAATGAAGCTGTGTTTTATGTGATGATTCTGATTGTGACAGGTTACTGCACTGGAATGGGAGTAGATAGGGCGAGTCCAGGTATCGGGGTGGTGCTTAGTATATTATCCATAGTTAAAGCTTCGCATGAGGGCTGCACAGTTGCTAAGTGGTTAGCACTTCTGCCTTACAGCACTGGGGTCATGAGTTCAATTCCCAACCATGGCCTTATCTGTGAGGAGTTTGTATGTTCTCCCCGTGTTTGCGTGGGTTTTCTCCGGGTGCTCCGGTTTGCTCCCACACTTCAAAAACATACTGGTAGGTTAATTGGCTGCTATCAAATTGACCCTAGTCTGTGTGTCTGTGTGTGTGTGTTAGGGAATTTAGACTGTAAGCTCCAATGGAGCAGGGACTGATGTGAGTGAGTTCTCTGTACAGCACTGCGGAATTAGTGGCGTTATATAATAGTTGCTGATGATGATGAGGTAAATTTGATTGGCAAAGATGAATAGAGTAGAGAATACTTAACCACAGAGCAGGTCATTTATGGAGTAAGTGCGTCTGTCCACCAAAACTTATGGATTATGAAGCAAGACGGCAGTATTGGTAAATCAGCACAGGAGGAGTTGGACGAGTGAGCACATTACAGTACAAAGTACGCACAGTGGTGCACCTAATATTGTGGTGAAGCCATGAAAAATCCAAATAACATTTTGTGGAGCCTAAATTTTGAAATAATGTTGTGGAGAAGGTGCATTTTTAAGGGCGCTCCTTGTTTTGTGTAAAGGCAAATAGCCATTTCACCAAAATACATATTGTACCAGCTCTGTGCTGGCAGAGCTCAGGTCTCATCCATTGCTTGTAATAGGATGCACCTTTGTGGAGAAGAACATTTCTAGAGCGCTTTGCTCAATATTAAAAAAAACCAAAAAAAAACAAAAACGCTTCAAACACATAAATATCCCACAGTCCACTCACTCTCATAATTAATTGAAGCCACAATGGAGGCTTAACAGAGCAGTATTTCAGGAGAAAAAAACAGAAAATTTAGATTACTTGAAAGAAGAGACTTTGTAGTGGGAGGATGTTGGAGTCTGAGGTGACGTTTGCCCATTTGTGCCTCCTCTTAATGTTTTTTCACTTGGCAGTAAACCTACGCTCACTTCTCGATTAGAGAGGCGTTTCCTGTGAGAGGCGAGTAGTGGAGATTAAGTTTGCGCCTTGAAGTGTTTTGGGCGGCCATCTAGATGCACCCTAGCAAAACCATTGCACATTGTTCTTTGCATCCAGAGCACTTCATAAATGGGGTCCAGTGTATGAATAACTGTGAAACATATTATCTTGTCACTCAGACATTAATAAGGTTCTACAATAGCCTCTGTCTTGACAGATATTCTTGTCGTTGACTAGTTATGACAGAGTTACAAAGATGAGGATATCTTTAACGGTTGTCTATAAAGTAGTCATACCACTCATACTTTACATGGGAATATAATACAGTATACTTCTGTATTATACCCCTCCCAATGGGAAATGCATAGTTTAAAAGATATGCACATGTGTAGTTCTTTTTCATGATCTTTAGATGTCACTGTTGCTAAAGACGTCTTTTGGATTTTGGGTGGAGTTTACTTTTTATTTAAAGTAGACAGGGTGCAGAATGCTCATTAGGCACAGATAAGTAATTGTGCAGAGTAATCAAATCCGTTGATCTGTTCTATATATTATATTTTTCTCTTAAACTATTTCTAGCAGAGCATGATATTTAGTTCACTTAAGCAGTTAATTTGTATAACATTTTCATCAAGTGGAATTACTTTAATACAAACCATTTTCCTATTCCTGTTTCTCCATACCTAAATACCATCTTAAGACCTTTCTTCACAAAGGTTATACTAATAAAAGCTAAACAGAAAGAGAAGCTCACATAAGCATACTTGCCTACTGTTTGGACCTCACTATGAAGAGAGTTCAAAGGGGAAAATGCGGGAGAATGATGAAGCAGGCCCACCCACTGCTGGAGCCAATCAGGTCTTCACATAGCCCCTGTCCCAACCCGCCCACTTCACATGAAAGAGGCAGGAAACTCTGGAATCTTACTGATAATCCTGGAGAGCAGGCAAGTATTATTCATACTAGAGATGCTCACTGACCCCTGTGAAGTGGTTTTAATTTTGGATCTGGAGTAGCTTCGTGTTTTGGTTTTGGTTTTGGCAAAACCGCCCTCATGTGTTTTGGTTTTGGATCTGTATTTTTTTTAGAAAAATTGCTAAAATCACATCATTTTGCTCTTTTTTTTGATCCTACATTATTATTAACCTCAATAACACTAATTTCAAGTCATTTGCAGTCAATTTTGAACACTTCACAGGTCACATTATTACACTTTCGGACAAATACTGCCTGGACGGTAAGCGACAGAGCAATGGCTCAAACACACAGCAGTTTCTACCACAACTAGGACACATTGGCACACAGGAAAAGCCTACAAGGCATAGTATTTGTATTTCAGCAATGACAATTAGCAATGGAGCTCTTCTCTTTGTGTGTAACCTATGTAACACAGTAGAATTTGACTGCAAAGTCAGAAGAAAAGCCTGCCAGCACTAGTACTTGTATTTTTCTGCAATGAGAATTAGCAATAGAGATCTCCTCTTTGTGTGTTACCTATATAACACAGTAGATTTTGACTGCAGAATTACACCAACCCTGACAGCACTAGTATTTGTATTTTTCTGCAATGAGAATTAGCAATGGAGCTATCCTGAATGTCACTGTAGACTTTGTTGAACACTGCTACCCCCTCCTCTTTCAATTCTATTTGGCTGACCAACTGCTCTACACAGTGTGCTACCCCTTCTGTGTTTCTCTTTCAAATGACACTAGATCGCTGTGGAGGGCGGTATTTATAGATTTGAAAACTCGCAAGATCCGATGACATAACGACGATGTTTTGCCTCATTTTCGATTTCGAATAACCGAGAAAAGTACCTAGCTGGCTCGGCTCAGTACTCGGATCCCCTAAGTTCGGGTGTGTTCGGTTCTGGAGGAACCGAGCCTGAGCATCTCTAATTCATACTTTTATTGAACACTTTTAAAATCAGTCCGGTGACATAGATGGGTGGGGCCAGTTTATTGAGTACCATTCATACAGGCAGACAGATGGATTGGGAGAAAAAGCACTAGATTTCCCCCTTGGACAAAACAACCAAAAATGTCTACTATAAACCAAAAAACTAACGGGCTTGGTCTTGTTTTATTTTCTTTCTTCCTCTAAATTTACTCTAGATTTGCCTTTCACAACCTGATACATATGTCCCCAGGAAATACTGCAGAGAAGTAAAAAGTTGGCAGTTGGCAGGGGAGAGAAAGCAAAATAACAGTGAAATGCTCAGAAAAGCAGCGACGGACACGAGGGAAGAAAACCTCCAGTCTCCCAGACCCTGTTTTTGTTTGTTTATAACATCAGTGGGGAATGTGAGCAGAATACAGATGCGGCAGCTGATTTTCAGGCTCTCTTTAAAGCAGTGTGAATTGTGAGGTGTTTGCAGCCATACTGCTGTGCCATTAATAAATAGTTTTCTGTGATGGCGGTATATGTTACTGAGGCTGAGTCAGTGGGTGCAGAGGCTGCTCAGTCACCATAAATATCCTGATATCTTTATCTCTATAGCCCCATATGTGTACAGAGATGGTTATTTTGTAAATACAAAATGGGTTAGAAGCAACCAGGGCCGGTGCTAGGGTCCATGGTGCCCTAGGCAAAATCGGCGCCCTCTCCCCCCCCCCCCGCAAAAATCGGCGCCCTCCTTCCCCCTCACCCCGTCTTTTCTTACCTTGTCTCACCACCGCCGCCTCTCTGCTCCGTCTCCTCCCCTCCACTCACTGACACTAATGAGTGGAGGGGAGGAGACGGAGCTGAGAGGCGGCGGTGGTGAGCAATAGCCTCTTCCCCCCCTCCCCAGGCATCTGAATGCTGTGCAGCGGCCGTGACAGGTATGATCAGCGGTCGCCGCACAGTTTTAAAATTAATTTCCAGTTCTGTGGCACCCTCCAGGCGCCCTCCAGAGCCTGGTGCCCTAGGCAAGTGCCTAACCTTGCCTAATGGGAGCGCCGGGCCTGGAAGCAACACAAGTTGCCCCATGTGCCCAGTGGTGAAGAGATGGAACATTTACAGGGGCAGTCTTACAGTGCGGAAGGGCACATGGTCAAAAGGACATGGATTTTGCGCTGGCCCAGAGGTGATGGCGATCAGGCCTTGTCATTTTGCACTTAAAGATGATGTAGTGCATCTCTAGTGACACTTTGCCCGATATAAAAAAAAAAGCTTCAAACACACAAAATGCCATATGTAATAAAGACAATCATGATGTCCCCTCACTTTCATGATTAGTTTAATCATATATGAGACAAAACAGCAATATTTAAGGTGAAAAATGGAGTATGCTTTATTAATCAAAGCGGTGGTTTTAAAGTGGTGGAAGCATACTTGCCTATTCTATGGAATGACCGGGAAACTCCCAAATTTCGGGAAGTTCTTCCAGAATCCTGGGAGACTATGCCATCCTCCCGGATCCTGAATGACTTCCCCCAGGAAGTGGGTGGGCCAGGGACTTAATGGGACTAGATCTGATTGTTGCGCAATGACCCAGGTTGCATCATGGCAGGGAAGCAAATTGCGTCATCGTGCCTTCCGCACTTGTCGCTTGACCCTGGAAGAGAGGTCCAAAATGTAGACAAGTATGTCTAGGAGGTTGGACTTGATGCAAACCTAGGCGCATGTCATGTTTTAGCAGGTGTCTCCTAAGAACGCAGAGTTTGCACACACCTTTAAGTGAACCGAGCGCACCATCTAGATGTACCAGTGCAAAACCAAGATGTTTTGTGGTACCCATCCAGGGGTAAATGTATCAAGCTGAGAGCTTTCCGGCAGGTTTGAAAAGTGGAGATGTTGCCTATAGCAACCAATCAGATTCTGGCTATCATTTTGTAGAATGTACTAAATAAATGATAGCTAGAATCTGATTGGTTTTTCAATCCCGCCGGAAAACTCTCAGCTTGATACATTTATCCTTAGTGTGCTTTGTAAATGTGCTCCATTGTGTTCTAAGGGATAATCAAGGCTGGAATATATAAATAAAAGGGAATAGGTGCATACAAATTATACAAACTATTGGAAAATGTCAGCATAGAAGGTCTGTAATAAATAGTAACGGCTTATCTAGAGTTGTGACTGTAAAGAGAACCTTTCTTTGTTCAAAGAGCCCTGTTTCTATGTATGTTTGTTTATAATTGGAAATTATTCATGAAAGTTAACATATTCTGCGTGTGCTCTACATTTCTGTAGTTATTAATGGCACATGATATGCAGGCAGAAATACATAAATTGCTTGTATGATGCGATTTATATCTAGGAGAATTGTGCTTTCAGTGACAGTTATGCATTCCGTTATGAAGCATGTTCCACATAATGCATTTGATACAAGTGGGTTGAGTGTGTTTCTTAAGTACGAGTAGAATAGTGCCAGGCAAATAAAAACTCCATCCTAAAAACTGTGGTCATGGGAGAGTGAAAGTTTATATGGAATATGAAACAAGATACAGTTATATCACAGACTGGACCAATGGCGAATATTTTACCCTGTGATATCAGTAGATATATAGGTGTAGGATCTTTAATCTAGAAACTTGTTAACCAGAAAGTTCCAAAAACCTGAAAAAAGTATTATATTACTGCTGTTCAATAAAAATGTTATACCCACAGACATGTCTACCAAGTGCTTCCTCTCACTTTCACTGTGAAACAAATAGACGGGGAATACCAGGAAATGTGTGGGAAAAGACAGGAGTAATTTTTAAACGGAATTTAGTTTATTAGGGTCGATTTACAAAAAGAAAACATTATCCAGAAAATGCTGAAACATTGTTCATAATAGATCCTATACCTCTTCCAAAAGCAACATCCCATAAAAAAAAAAAATGAGGTATGATTTTATCATAAATCTCTGTGGCAGGCTATAAAAAGAAAGAATCTTGGTATTTACCAATTTCCTTGTTTTATTTCTTCAGGCTGCTATTAATGATTTAGAATTCTGCACAATGTCATGGACTACTATGGCAACCACAGTCACATAGCTCATGATGTGGCGAGTAAAGAGGCTTTGGAACGCCCCACTGAGCGCAGTCTGCACTGTGTAATGTATAATCCTTCTTCTCCCCCCGCTGCCATGACATGCTGAGAAATGTGAACCAGTGTGTGCGCGACTGGAAGCCATACTTTGTGCCCTACAGAGAGATTTTGAAAATGAGATAATGATTTGCAAGAGCACAGTTAACAAAACTGAGTATCAGATGCGTGCTTAAAAGTTACATAGCTTACTATGTAATGAAAATAAATACACCCTCTATGGGGGATTGCCACTTTAACATATTGACCTATATTACACACCATTGGACAATCTTCATTGATGTTTCTGTAAATAATAAATGTATACAAAAAAATAATACTTCAGTTACCAGACATGAAGAATCTCATGAACTCCCCCTTTTACCCCCCCCCCACACCGTTCATGGTCGCAACAGCAGCTGAGTACAAGGATGCAATAAGAAACCGAAAGTCGCGTCAAGTATGGCCGATGAGTCAAGAAGGGAGGAGTTAGAATGAGCCTTCTGATCCCAGTCAGCTGGTGCAGTATGGGAAGCTAGGGCTGGGGCCACACCACCCATGTGGTGAAGACGCAAGAGAGAAGAGCTCCTGTTTGGGAGGAAAAATGATTTTGGCAGCAGTATTAAATTCTGGGTGCAGGTTGGGGGGCAAGGGGCTTCCTTGAATCGTGCCCATGAACACTGTGCCCATTATAGATATGCCACTGGTCATATGGTACCTTTGTTCTGTGACAGTACACAGTTCATGTTCTGCTATTATAATATACAGTTCATCTTGCAGTGCTATTGTTCTCAGCTTATGGTGCCTTTGTTCTGTGACAGTACACTGTTTATGTTATGGTGCATTTGTGCTATTATAATACGCAGTTCATCTTATGGTGCTTTTGTTCTCTTCCAGTGATCAGCTCAGCTTATGGTGCCTTTGTTCTGTTATAGTACTCAGTTCATCTTATGGTGCTTTTGTGCTGTTACAATACACAGTTCATTGCATGGGTCTTTTGTTCTCTTACTGTGCCCAGTTCATCTTATGGTGCTTTTGAACTCTTACAATAGACAATACTGTGAGACATTTGCAATCCAGGGTATTCTATGTTATGATCAGATATGATGCAACTGTAATTTTTTTGTTCGGCAAGACATATCTTTCTACCACATGTAAATAATGCAAATCTATTTATCTGCAATTGTATTTTGTCTATAAAGATTTTATTGGGCCGTTGCTGAGTTTGTGGTCTATTGCAATGTATCTGCTACAGATTGTAGCACACAATCTACAAATGTAGCTCCAATGTTTTGTCGGGTTCATGAAAACAAAAATATATCTTAGTGTCCTTAAAGAGTAAAACTATTATATCAAAACCTGCTATTGTCACACTTGGGACTCCTATAAATTTGACATAACACCTTGAACACCCATCTGGCCTTCAGATTGCTCAGGCCATATAATCCACATTATTTAATAAGGTTTTAAACAATGGTTTTAGGGAGTCATTTTTATCATTTAAAGTTTGTTTAAAAGTTGTGAATGTGTGTTTATTTTTTTAAACTCATTTGGTATTATGGGCAGGGGTCCTTATACTGGTACCACTGGGATAGCAAAATTGCCCCTCCAGGGGTCCCAATTTCATTAACTGCCCTGGTTCCCACATCCTAGGGCAATGGGAAACAGCTGGAAGTCTCTGGGAGAGGTGGGGTTAGCCAGTTAATGAGGAGACCATCCCAGATTATCTAGACTTGGATCTTACTATGGGTTTGGGTGTGGTGGGGGAATGCTGTCTGCTTTTTCATTTGTTTTATTACACGGTGATAGGAGACTTCCGGGCAGAAAAAAATGATGGGGGTGCTCCCATGATGTTAAACTTTTTCTTTATTTGATAAAAAACACAGTTTCAAAAACTATTCAGTAGTGAATCGCTTATCACAAAGGCATTTCAGTTTACAGACTAGAACAGCAACCAAACAAGGATTTCTAAGCCCCAACAGGCCACACTCAACATGATTTATCATCATCAGGGGGTATTTTTACTAATCTGCTGGTTTGAAAAAGTGGAGATGTTGCCTATAGCAACCAATCAGATTCTAGTCATCATTTATTTAGTACATTCTACAAAGTAACAGCTAGAAGCTGCTTGGTTGCTATAGGCAACTTCTCCACTTTTTCAAACCCGCAGTTTAGTAAATATACCCCCAAGACTTCGTCAGTAGTGGTGGAACTTCTGAATCCTTGTTTGGTTGCTGTCCCAGTCTAAATGCTAAATTTGTGATAAGAGAATTACAACTGAATATCGAGTACATGTTTTTAACTTTGTTTAATATCAAATAAAGAAGAAGGTTTTACACCATAGGCGTGTTACCTATCTGTACTTTTACAGGCTGATTTGTCCTGTGGAGATCTAGTGGTTGAGAAGGGGAAGCTCCATAGGATGGTTGATGAATAAAGAAGCACACTGTATTTAAACTTTTATTCAGTTTGGGTGAATTGCGCATTGTAACGTTTACTTTTGTTAAAAAAATTATAGTTGGAACTACAGGTAGAACACTTTAGCAGAAATTCCACTAGAGAAGACTTTGCAGCCAAACGCACAATGAGGTGAATATTTTGCTAAATAGTTTTGAAAATTTTTCTCAAGTGGAAATAGCAACCATAGGACAGTCGCTGCTATACCGCGTTCTCTTTTTATAATCCGAAAACTCACTTAAAGTAGCAGCTATTCACGGAATCTGCACATAATCACCTGACACGCAGAACTTTGTGGGACTGTCACGCAACTAGTAGACCTTGCACAAAACATCATTTGAACTGTTCTTATTCCTGGTGGAATATTGTATGTGCTAAACCAGGGTTTCCCAAACCCAGTCCTCAGGGCTCCCCAACAGTGCAGGTTTTCTGGATCACATCTGACATAATTAGGACCACCTGTGGATCTGTTACAATGTGTCAGTCAGTAATGAATACACCTGTGCTCCAGCAAGGAGATATGGAAAACCTGCACTGTTGGGGAGCCCTGAGGACTGGGTTTGGGAAACCCTGTGCTAAACTGATGGCATCTACCTCCCACCCAAATATGGCTGGAAGACAGGTAAGTGGTGGGGGGCAAATTTCCCCATTCTTGTTGTTCTACCTCTAGGAATAAGTCTACTAAGATTAAATGTAGCCTTGTATAGTAATTAATCCGAACTGCTTGGCAATTCAGAATTTTCACTTATAGGACATCCAGCCTCTACAACATATTCCTATCCAGATCAAATCTAAACACACAATATTGCTTTCCATATGAAAATGGATTGATAGCAAATGTACAGTTGCTGGGTTGTTATTAATTTGAAAGACCTCCTGAGATGAAATTGTTGACTTTCTACATTAATGTTTATGTTTATTTTCAGTTTTGTTTCACTTTGCATTATTTAAGCAGCTGCCGTGATAACTTTTTATTTTTAGTGTTAGTTTGTTCCCTGTGGATCAAAACCATGGAGACCTTTTTTTGGCTGACGTTGACTTGTTTCTCTTAGACTGCAGTTATTTTATTTTCTTTATTGCTGTTTTTGCATTCTTTTATGTGTTTTCTGTGTATTTTTATGTGTTTTTCTATGTCTTCCTATAAAAATGTTTCTGCAGTTGAGTTTTGGCAGCTTCATTGCTACCTATATAACCGGTTTGATTTAAACACTACCCAGCCAATGCACCATATAGCTGATTTTCAAAATTGCCGTAACGCACGAGATGTAATATTTGATTAATTGAGAGTTAGAGAAATGTTTACCAGACATCAGCATTCCAAAAAACAAAATGCACATGTCTTTAAAAAGTGAACTCATATTTATTGTGAATAAATACACAGGCATATGAAATATTATATTGCAAAATCAATTATTTTCATTAAAAAAAAAAACTTTACCTCCTGTAGTAATTTCAGGTTTTCATGGATCAAACTCGTATTGCACAGTAATCATTTAGTCATTTGTATGATACGAAAAGCTACAACAATCCAATTTTCATACCGATTTCTCTAAAAACAGAGAAATGAACATTGCATTATAAGGTGCCTGATTGAAAAGGTAATAAATGTTGTATAGTCATAGTGTCATTTTATTTTTTTTAATAAAAGCCTATTAAGGAAAGTAAGGCAAACAAAAGAGTAAATGTTCTCCAGAACAAACCATGTTACAGTGCAAGGGTGCAAATTAGTTTATTATTTTGCACATAAATTAAATACTGGCTGTTTTTTCATCTAGCACACAAATACTTGAAGCTTTATTTTTACACTGAAATTTAAAGTTGATCTAGGACATGCCCTGCCCCAACTACATAGCTGTCCCGACATTTTAAACTTACCTCCTCCTCCAATGCAACATGGATTTGTCCACATGCAATGTTACTCCTTTTTTATGCTTTGCTCTCCTTAATGATTCAGGTCATGTTTCCTTATCCTAGCATTGTGGGATAAGGAAACAGGTAGGCGAAACACTGGATCACTCTGTAAACTCGCTTTATAGGCTGAGGGTGCTAGTGGTGGATGAAGGTGACCATTTATTTTATGTTAGTACCAATGTGCCTTACTGTCTTCTCACTGGATAAATATAGAGAGTGATAAAATTGCTACCCTCACCATGGTTTCCATTGCCCTCTATAGTATGCTACCTGTGGCACACTTTCTCTTTCACTAGGAGCTCATATAAATATTGATCATCTGAAGCTTCCAGTTTCTTATTCCAAATGCAAGAAGGATTAACACCTCATCTGATAAGAAACTGCAAATAATGTCTTCTCATTACCAAACATCGGCTTGTGTGATTTATAAAACTACACTTTCTTGGTGCGTCTTACCTGACAGTGTTATACCGTTAAACCAGAAACAGCATGTTAGATTAGAATTTAAATATGCAGAAATAATGATTCTTTTCACACCTGCTGATTTGTTCGTGGTGTAACATAATAAATTATCTGCCAAAATATTTGTTACTGTATGTTTGTATACAGAGATATTTGAAAGAGAACTCAAATCTAAGACTTTTCTTTTCTTTTACATAAACCTTCCAAGCTTCCAACTATTAAGAGAGACTTCTCGCCGTTTAGGAGATTCTTATCGTCCCCAGCTCATTCTCTAGCTCCTTTTTCTACGTGTAACAGACTGGAGAATTTTAAGCGTGAGGAACACTGAACCAGAATGTCAATGCGTTTTGTAAGGACTGACACCAGACACTAAATGCCCCAGATGGCTAACAGACTGAGAGCAGGTAATAAACATATAGAATACCTTCTAGAGACAGACGAAGAATACACCAGCAATACCCAGAGACAATAAAGGGAGTAATCAGAGAGTAGTCCAATAGCAAGGTCAGAGGTCAGGACAAGCTGCGGTCAGACAGTAATCCATGTAACAAGCCAAAGGTCAGGACAAGCTGCAGTCAGAGAGTTATCCGTATAACAAGCTAGAAGTCAGGACAAGCTGCAGTCAGAGATAATCCTGTAACAAGCCAGAGGTCAGGACAGGCTGTGGTCAGAGACTAATCCATCTAACAAGCCAGAGGTCAGGACAGGCTGTAGTCAGAGAGTAATCCCGACCATGGCCTTATCTGTGAGGAGTTTGTATGTTCTCTCCGTGTTTGTTCGGGTTTCCTCCGGGTGCTCCTGTTTCCTCCCACACTCCAAAAACATACTAGTAGGTTAATTGGATTCTAAAAGAAATTGACCCTTGTCTGTGTGTGTGCTATTGAATTTAGACTGTAAGTCCCAATGGGGCAGGGACTGATGTGAGTTCTCTGTACAGCGCTGCGGAATTAGTGGTGCTATATAAATAAATGGTGATGATGATGATAACAAGACAGAGGTCAGGACAGGCTGTGGTCAGACAGTAATCCATGTAACAAGCCAGAGGTCAGGACAGGCTGTGGTCAGACAGTAATCCATGTAACAAGCCAGAGGTCAGGACAAGCTGCGGTCAGACAGTAATCCATGTAACAAGCCAGAGGTCAGGACGAGCTGCGGTCAGACAGTAATCCATGTAACAAGCCAGAGGTCAGGACAGGCTGCGGTCAGACAGTAATCCATGTAACAAGCCAGAGGTCAGGACAGGCTGCAATCAGTAAGTAATCCTGTAACAAGCAAGAGGTTAGGACAGGCTGCAGTCAGACGGTAATCCATGTAACAAGCCAGAGGTCAGGACAAGCTGCGGTCAGAGAGTAATCCATGTAACAAGCCAGAGGTCAGGACAAGCTGCGGTCAGAGAGTAATCATGTAACAAGCCAGAGGTCAGTACAAGCTGCGGTCAGAGAGTAATCCATGTAACAAGCCAGAGGTCAGGACAAGCAGTGGTCAGAGAGTAATCCATGTAACAAGTCAGAGGTCAGGACAGGCTGTGGTCAGACAGTAATCCTGTAACAAGCCAGAGGTCAGGATGAGCTGCAATCAGAGAGTAATCCATGTAACAGGACTAGTGACTAGCAAGAGACTATAACAGCAGGTTCTGCAGCTTGGACACTATGACTAGCAGGAAGGCTCTGCTCTCATTGCCCTTTGGCAGCCAGGAGACCAATCACAAGACAAGTACCATGCTAGGTGGGGTTGGATGTGGGTATATTTTTCATTAAATTATGGCTACAACATCATTGTATTATATTATGAAAGAAATATGAATATATAATTATATTAACTGTGCAAGTACTATTTGTTTGCTAATGGGGGCAATAATTAGTTATGATGCACACATGTTGCACTACATATTGCCCCCATGATATAATACAATGATATTGTCCCCTTAATATAATGAAAAATAAAATTTGCCCCATAAGTAAATTCTCAAATAATTTTGCCCCTTAGTCAATAAATAATGATTGCCCCCATAATTTATATGCCAGTAGTGCCTCATCTTATGTTCTGAATGGCAAGATAGCTTAAATAGCAAGGTCGAGCTATCAAGCCAATCAGAAGCAGCTATATAAAAACCTGGCAGTTTAGCTGTTTTCAATCCGTCACACATCACCAGGCATTTTGCATTGCAGTCTCAAACCGCCCTATAGTAAATACGGCGGTCTGGAGCATTATACCGCCAGCAATATGTGGCTACCAAACACAATTCTTAGTAAATTTACCCCTAAGTCTTTGTAGCGTAAAGTGTATATTTATCCAAATTGGATGATTACATGCTTTGGATCACCGGTATTGTGCTACAGAGAGTTTAGATATTTACAGTTCCTGATAAGCATCGTTTCTCTGGCACAATTGCCAAAGCGATTAATTTGATACCATTAGTGACTGTGTATGATTGTATTTATATAATCATCTAAGAGCATACTAAATGGTTATTTGTAAGTGCTATCCTTGTTGTGTTTTTTACTATTTAAATTATTACTTTGTTTTTATATGCTGACTTCAGCAATATTTAAGTTTATTGTTTATTTATACTAGTGAGATACTTTTAGGTCAGCCATTATCTTCCCTTTTGTACTTTTGTAACTGGGAGATCCCAATATCTTTCATTGATCGGCAGCCTTCTGTATCTCACAGATTTATTCATTTAATAATAGGGTCACTATACTTAGTGCTAGAGTTTTGTTTTCCTTTCAATTTTATGCACCTTCTTATTGTCCCCTCTAAGCCCTCCGACCACTCCTCCACCATCTCGCTTAAAAAAGCCCAGTTCCTTTTTTACACTATGTTGCACACTGCAACTATCTTCACCAACTCCATCTGTTCCTAATTTTAAGTCTCCTTTGGCACACCGGCACCGTCCTGCCACAAAAAGATCTACCTGGCCTGAAACATGCTATTTTGCTATTTACAGAGTTTACATATTTATACAAATGGCTTTAGAAAAATGCATTAAGAGAAGTATTGCTTTGATCACTTATGTTTCCCATAAAGAATATACACTGAACTTTGATTGACACAAGTTCTTGAAACTGAACATCGTTTCTACCAAACTTCAGCCTCTTTTCAGAGGTTGTAAGTCAAGCTTGATATTGTCTTCCATCTCACACCAGGGGATCACACAGATCAACAACATAACAAGAGACATTTTGAACTTAAACACAGTAATCCCTGGTGGGCTATTCCAGAACCGGACAAGTAATAAGAAAGTACATTTTGGGAAACATTGCCATTATATCTTCATAATTATTCTGATCAGGTTATAATCATGATTTATCCCCATTGAGGTGCAGCCTGATGTTAGAGTCTGTAGCGGATTGTCTCAGTTCTCCAAAAACACAAAACTCTCTGTCTGACACCAGCTTCCCAGCCACTTATTTACCTCCCGGAGATCCTGCTGTCTTTCAGATGTAGCAAAGATAGTAAATTAGAAAATACAATATTTGAGGTCTTCGTTTTAAGCTTACATCCTAATCCCCTGTGATTGTTTTTAGGGGCTATCTTTTCACCTCAAATGTTGTGGTTGGTATTGATATGTATTATGACAGCCCTAGTGCTTCACCAACAGCCTATCAATCTTATCTTATCTAATCTTATTGTTCCGCATTAACAATAACTGAACCTACTACCAGGAGCACCTGTCTAGTCTTCAAGACTCTCCTGTCTATTGCACATTTCTGATTTACAGATTACACATATTTGCAGTATAATCTAATTTATTTTTCAGCTTTACATGGTTGACATGCATGCTTATTTGTATGTGATCACTAGGCCACATGTGTGAAGCAAATGTGATTTGCAATTCTTTATTGACTAAAGGCAAAGTCAGAGCCACAACTCATCCCAGCATTTGCCCTTGAAAAGTTTATCCTGAGGTTATGCTGTTTTTTACAGACAGTTAAAAAACTAATAACATAAATACATTTATTAAATTTCCACATTCTGTTCACAAACAATTATCTATTCTGAGCAGGACTTAGCTTTAAAAAAAAAAAAGTAATATCAATGAGACTCAAATCAATATCCTTGCGAGAAATACCAGACCGTTCTAAATATTTCCAGCGAGAGACGGTAGTGAAATGTTTAGCAGATAGGAATAAATATTAGTTGGTTGTTAAATCTCATATAGCTGGAAAATAACACGAGGAATGTTTATTTCTCCCAGAGGAGAGAGCCTTCCCAGTGCGAGAATCCAATCTATCACGTAATGACACCCTCAAGCAGGAGTTTATATAAAGTATGAGATATTTATCTTTAGTATATCGAAGGATCATTTTAACTCCATTTTTGCAAAGTACTCAAGTGCTGCAATAAATAAAGAGAGGATATTTGCGTAAGGTAGACTTTTAGGGCAATAGGAAGACAGGTACTAATGCGTTTCGCAATAAATATGACATGTAGTGTGTAGATTGAAGAGACAGGTTACATCTAAGGAACAACGAAACTTGTATTTGGATGTAGTGAAAAGATAGCTAAACAGTTCATTATAAATATGCTATAATTTCGGGGTCATGTTGGAGTGGGGTTATTTCCTGTGTTTACGTAGAGTCTTCCACATACAACCCACTCAGATTTTTATGTGTCCCTGAAAATGACTTTCAAATTGTGCCCAGCATGCTCAAGTTATATGAAAATCCTAATTACACATAGTTATTTTTTAGATTTTTTTTAAGTCAATTAAATGTGTATTTTCATATTCCTATTACCCATTTGAATTATGAAGGAATTAATTTACAAGTGCATGAAAATGTTTGGGGACCCCTGGTCAATTTGCATGTTTCACTTAATCTCTTGTACAAGATCTATTTTTGCACATTTTAATGCACAATTATGACTTATCTGCTGGATTTAACAGATTAGAAAACAAAACGTGATTATGGATTGTGCAAAACATTGAACAGCCTATAAGACATTACTTAGCAACCCCTCCTGTGGCAGAAATTTAAAGTTCCAAATGTTTCGACTCCTGTCTAAGATTTGTCCCCCATTCTTCCTAGAATATTTTTTCTGGCTGAGAAATGTTCTTATAATATTTAATTGTGGGTATTGTGAAGGTCATTCCAAAACTTTAAAGCAATCTTTCCTGTAAGTACTTCGTGGTTAATCTTGAGGTTTATTTTGGCTTGTCTTGCGGAAATATATATGTTTTCAGCTTCAATTTTTTTCACTGATATTAGCTTCTAGGATTTGTTGATATTAAATTTAATTCATTTTTCCTACCACTCAGACTAAATTTCCTGCCATTTATCTCTACCCTCCACACAATCCTAAAGCATTATAGATCCAATCACATTCTTAGTGATAGGCCATGCGTTATCTCCAAATGTATCATTTATGGTTGAGGCCAAAAAGTTCAGTTTTCATTTCATCAGTCCACAAGCGCTTAGTACCACAATGTTTCTGGCTAACCTAAGTATTATTTTGCATACTTCAGATGTGAAAGTGGTTTCCTTCTGACAATTATTTTATTAGACATTTTTTGTGTGAGCAACACTGTACTGTGGACCACAACTTTAGTTTGTTATTGATGTTTCTAGCAGTGGAAATTCCATTCCCATGGAGCAGTGGTCAGGGAACAGGGGTAAATTACCCCAAATGAGTTAAAAATGAAATTCCTGGGGGTAATGCTGCTGATTCACAAGCTGTCAGTTGGATTGTAGACCCCTTTAAATGTGAAATTGCTGTTGTACCAGAAGAGCCTCAAGGGTTGACAGAGGCACTTCTTGAGCTTCGATGCAATAATGAAGCGCGTATTGCATTTGAAAACAAAGCAGATCTGTCATATTTTTGGATGTCAAAAGCTGCAAAGACATTCAAAATTGCACATGAGGAGGCAGTCAAAAAGATGCTGCCTTTTGCAACAACCTACCTTTGCGAACAAGGATTTTCCACTCGAACGAACATAAAAACAAAGCAGAGAAATCGATTGGAAGCTGAGACTGTATCCAAATTGCTCTGACATCAAAATGCCCCAATATTGATGCTCTCGTATCAAAAATTAAGCAACATCATTTCTCCAAGACCTGAAGTTTTGAGGTTGAAGCTTTCAAAGAAATTTTGAATAGATTCAATACAATTTTGAATTCCAATAATTAATATATGATTTTCTTCCTTTCAAATCAAGGGGGTAACGGTGTATCTAAATATATTTTGGGGTAAAAGGTTAAAAAAGTTGCCTGACCCCTGGGTTAGAAGGATCATAATCAACCCTCGATGATTCTTGCCTACTCTCCGTGAATGTCCGGGAGGCTCCCGAACTCCATGGAGAGTAAGCCAACTTCCCAGATCTTGCTTCTCTTTCTTGTGAAGCGGGTGAGTGTTTGATGATGTGATTTGCAACATCAGGCCTAGACTCCGCTCTGCAAGGATGTTCAAATCATCACTCAACACTGGGCAGAACCTGCCTCCCGCTGTGTGATGGCACAAACCACATCGCTACAGAGAGGGGAGGGGCTGTTGTGACGCAAATCTCCTTGCTCCAAAAAGTAGGCAAGTATGGCTCTGGAATTTGGCTTAATTTGAGCCCTTACAAGACATTGAAGTTTTGATGCGTTAAAGAAAATAAAGGATTAATTAACCCGGAAGGGTGTACAAACCTTTGCACTTGCAACATTACTGGTTTCATTATTTTCAATGTTGCAATCGGCAAATAAATAGTAATCATGCAAATCAAAGTGCAAAAACATGTCGGGTCTGATTCATTAGTGATCTTAAATGAAGAGGTATCTTATTTCAGTCTCCTGGACAAAACCATGTTACAATGCAAGGGGTGCAAACTATTTTTCTGTTTTGCACATAAGTTAAATACTGACTGTTTTTTTATGTAGCACACAAATACTTGATAGCTTATTTGTACACTGAAATTTAAAGTTGATATTTGTGTGCTACATGAAAAAACAGGCAGTATTTAACTTATGTGCAAAACAGAAAACTAGTTTGCACCCCTTGCATTGTAACATGGTTTTGTCCAGGAGACTGAAATAAGATACTTCTTCATTTAAGATCCTTAATGAATCAGGCCCTTATCTTGTGGAAAAGTTAAGATGCTTATTTTAGGAAGAAACGGGGAGATAAGAGTGGAGTTAAGATGGATTTTCATCTTAACTTAAGAAATTCTTCACTTACGCAGTGGATTTTGCTTCTTATCTCCCTTATCTGGGCATGCACAGAGTGGATTTGCTTAAGATAAGCAAAACATGGCAGATAAGATCACTAATGAATCAGGCCCGTCATGTTTAAGTGAGTACTCTGCTGAAATTGTGTTACCTTCTTGTCACTTAGAGAATCAGTGGAACCATACATCTTATATATGTTACATATATATATATATATATATATATATATATATATTATATTTTGTATGGCTTCATCTATCTTAAGTATTCAGGCAGAAAACTACAGTCATTATTTTAACAATTGAGTGTTTGCCTTCCTCTGAGAAACAATCACCCCTTCCGCTAGACAAAAAGTAAAGTTACTGGTCTTCAAAAACAAACCCTAGCTTAGCAGTCTTTCAGACTGACCTGCACTTTTTACTTTATTTGTGGACGAGGAGAACAAGCCCGAACCATCCGCTTGTGTCTAAAACATGCTCAGGTATTTTGTGCTTTTACACACATCAAGTAATTCATGGTTTATACAATGAAATTCCTGCCTTTCTCTCTTTTGGTAATCTTCTTCAGCAGATTATGACGCGTATCAGCCTACATAAAAATAGAGAATGGTGTCTGCTTGTTCTGCAAATTAACCGTAAGTGTCTTTATATCATAATAAGTGCATGAATAGATGTGCTTCTAAAGGTGATCGTTTAGATAAAGCTGTATAGAAAGATGAATTGCGTCACTGCAAAGGATAGAACACATAACCACGAATATAATAAAATACAGTCAAGAGTGAAAAACATAGAGCCTGGATAAACTGATTGCAAAGAAACGGACAGACAATAGGGATTTTACCTAGAAGAAGAAGGTTTCTGACATGTTTCACAACTTCCAGATGCTCCAACTAAGCATCTGCTGACAAAACAAAAGAAACAGGATTTATAAAGCCTCAATATAAACTTTACCTACAGGCATTTTTACCACCAGTAATTCCTGGTTTATCCTTGGTTTGGCCATTAAAAGTCCTGTAACAATCCACAAAGTCTATATTCTGTATTAAAGTCCTATAAACTCTAGAACAAAAATATAATATATCCTTAACTTATATAAATGTAACTCCAGGGAATAGGTAAGTTATGATGTGAAAGGAATTAATACACATTTTGAAAATATTATTTCTATCTGAATAGTCCAAAAACAAATTAACTCCTTGACATGCAGGAGAATTTTAGGAAAATTTGGGAACCCTGGTACACCTATAATTCACCATTATCTGAGGAAGCCCTAACCATGGCAATCCCAAACAATTATTTCCTCAGTCCAGGGGTGCCCCATGGGGGGGGGGGCAGTTGCCTGGAAACCCCTCAACACTCCAATGATGTCAGCTATATGATTCACAAGAAGGAAACAGTTTCTAAGAACTTCCACCTCTTGCTTGCATTAAAATAACTGTAACACAGTCAGCAGCCTAAGACCCATTTTTGTGCGCATTTGACTGTTTTGCTGAACTTTGGCTTCAACAAAATGGCCACCAAGGCTCTTAATTTTGGCTCTAGTGTTTCTGTGACTTTAGGAAAAAAAAATATGCAGTAAAAGTATGAAACCTGTGCTCCTGTGCATTTTTTTGGCTACTGAGAATGATGCGAAGCACTAAGTAAGTAACTGTAACTCTAATTGTGTTTTTTAAAATTTAATTGGATTTGAAGGGAAATTAGTATTCATTTTGTAGAGTTGCATTACTTTTAAAGGTATTACATTATGATAATTTGGTAAGATGGTGAAGATTGATTTATTTAAAAGAGGTCAATGTTAATGTAGGTTTTTAATATTCTTTTTTTATTTAACAAATGCTATTGTATGCATTGAACTTTTATAACTTTTTTATTATTGCAGCAAGTGATTTTTGTTTTGTTTTTTTATGCTAAAGCCTAGCATTTGGAAACCTTCTAGAAACACTGTATTTGCCCCTGCACGTTTCACTTTCCTTTCTATTTCCACCCCTATCTTTTCCCTACTACCTCAGTTCTGGAGGAAGATTATTTTTATTATGTTGCTCAAGGCACTGGTTCTCCTATTGTTTTGGGAATTAGCAAGAAGTAATTCTGTGTATATATAAAAAACTGAAGACATCAGTAAAAGGTAGTGAAAAAAATGGAACTTCGATATTATGGCCCAGCTACAATACATACTAGGTAAATGTATGCTAAAAATGGAGCAGGGTGTGTCTGACTCACTGTGTCATCCGGGGGGGTTATAAATGGTCCAATAGTTTAACAAATACAAAGGAAGAGCAAAAGAATTCTGTAAACCTTGTGTAAATTAAGTATTGTCAAATATATTTAGGACAAACACAAGTATATAATATTATTCAGAAACAAATGAAATAGTAAGGGGTGATAATGCACCCCTACTGTAATAAGAAAATCATATAGACAAAAGAACGTAGTATGTTCTGTAGCAGCTTGTTCGCTAGTGGAGGTGTAAAAAAGTTACAACCTTTTGTGTATTTGAGGGCTGAATAAGTACAATGAAACTGGTCTCATTTAATATACTTTTATTAGGGCTATAAGACACTTCTTAGACGGGAAGGTTTGACTTTTTGCAGAAGACTAAAAAAGTCCGTGAGTGCCGGCTTTAAAAATGATTAATGAGTTAAGTAAATTACGGGAACAGACGAAAACGTGGCAACTTCAATTTAATGCCAAAAAAGTGCAAAATAATGCACCTGGGCTAGAAAAATCCAAAGGCAGGTTAGAGGATTAATGGCATGATAATGTCACTACCGCAGAAGAATGGGGCCTGGGAGCCGTTATTACGGATGACTTAGAGGTAGTCAGGCCGTGTCGCTTAGCAGTACAGAGTCTGCAGGATGTCATGTTAGGTAGGGAGGGATAATTGAGGCAATAGAGATAAATATTTATAGATCACTATAAGACCTCACCTAGAGTACAGATCTCTGTGCAGTAGACTATATTTTCAGAAAAGGATTTTAAAATCCACTCTATCACAAAACACGAAAACGTAGAAAATAAACTAGACACTGGGAATATTACAGAACTGTTCAAATACATATATAGCCATTTCCTGTCCAATGACTATGAGCAGTTATGGAATGAACGTAGCCAGGGCTGCCATCATAAAACTATGGGGCCAGAACAAATTAAGCAGGCATTCTTCTTCAATACACATCCCCCTCCCTGTGCTTCTTCAATACACATCCCCCTCCCTGTGCTTCTTCAATGCACATCCCCCTTCCTGTGCTTCTTCAATACACATCCCCCTTCCTGTGCTTCTTCACTACACACCCCTCTTCCTGTGCTTCTTCAATGCACATCCCCTTCCTGTCAGGGCCCTCTTAACAACATTTGGGGCCCCAGGGGATAGCAGTGAACCGGGGCCCCTATATATATAAAAAAAATTAAAAATGATTATATATATGGGCCCTGCAGCCCAGGGGGCCCGTCAGAGGCAGCTAAAAAAAAAAGTTCCTGAAAAAATGGAGAAGAAAATACTTACCTTGCTCTCAGCTGGCGATCCGGCTCCCTCCCTGGTCTCCTCCTCCGTGCGGTGCTCCGCAATGGATGTCGGGCGGGCATGATGACGTCACGCCCGACATGCACTGTAAGCGCCGCACGGAGGAGGAGACCAGGGAGGGAGCCGGATCGCCAGCTGAGAGCAAGGTAAGTATTTTCTTCTTCTTTTTTTCAGGCACTTTTTTTTTTTAGCTGCCTCTGACGGGCCCTCTGGGCTGCAGGGCCCCCGGGAACCTGCCCATTGTGCACTATGGAAGAGACGGCCCTGCTTCCTGTGCTTCTTCAATACACATCCCCCTTCCTGTGCTTCTTCAATACACATCCCCCTTCCTGTAGTTCTTCAATGCACATCCCCCTTCCTGTGCTTCTTCAATACACATCCCCCTTCCTGTGCTTCTTCAATACACATCCCCCTTCCTGTGCTTCTCCAATACACATCCCTCTTCCTGTGGTTCTTCAATACAAATCCCCCTTCCTGTGGTTCTTCAATACACATCCCCCTTCCTGTGGTTCTTCAATGCACATCCCCCTTCCTGTGCTTCTTCAATGCACATCCCTCTTCCTGTGCTTCTCCAATACACATCCCCCTTCCTGTGCTTCTTCAATGCACATCCCCTTCCTGTGCTTCTTCAATTCACATCCCCCTTCCTGTGCTTCTTCAATACACATCCCCCTTCCTGTGCTTCTTCAATACACATCCCCCTTCCTGTGCTTCTTCAATGCACATCCCCTTCCTGTGCTTCTTCAATTCACATCCCCCTTCCTGTGCTTCTTCAATACACATCCCCCTTCCTGTGCTTCTTCAATACACATCCCCCTTCCTGTGCTTCTTCAATTCACATCCCCCTTCCTGTGCTTCTTCAATACACATCCCCCTTCCTGTGCTTCTTCAATACACATCCCCCTTCCTGTGGTTCTTCAATGCACATCCCCCTTCCTGTGCTTCTTCAATGCACATCCCCCTTCCTGTGCTTCTTCAATTCCCATCCCCCTTCCTGTGCTTCTTCAATACACATCCCCCTTCCTGTGCTTCTTCAATACACATACCCCTTCCTGTGCTTCTCCAATGCACATCTCCTTTCCTGTGGTTCTCCAATACTCATCCCCCTTCCTGTGGTTCTTCAATATGCATCCCCCTTCCTGTGCTTCTTCAATACGCATCCCCCTTCCTGTGCTTCTTCAATGCACATCCCCCCTCAATATATATCCTCCTTCCTTTGCATATTCAGTACACCTCGACTTACCTGTCCCTCTTCACCCTACATCACCCCTATTCACTTATCTTGTTCTTGATGTGATGCAGCAGGTCCCAGACACTTATAGACTGGGTGCGTGCCACGTGTGATGAGGTCACTGCATAGTGTGCTCCAAGCCTATAAGTGATTGGGAGCCAACACATCGCCAAAGATAAAGGAAAAAAAGTTAAATATAAGGAGATGGGGCAAGCAGTTCATGGCAGGCAGACTAGGGGGCCTGGACAGACCAATGGTAATCGTTTTTACAATTACCACAATAACGACACCGAGGACTCCTCCAATTAAAATCCGAATCTGTAAAAAAATGATTTAAAGAGAAGCAGACTTACCTGCATCTTGACGTTGGAGATGTCCGATGGGCGCAGGATGCTGACCGCAAGTGACTCCGAAAACTGAGGTGTCTGTCAGGAGACTTTAACGTCAGTGCGACTTCTATAGTTTTTAATTTAAAGCGACAATGTTTGGATAAGTGTTTAAACACTTAACCTGCAGGGTTTGACATTGCCGCTTTAAATTAAAAGGGATAGAAGTCGCACTGACGTTAAAGTCTCCCGACGGACACCTCAGTAGTCGCAGTCACTTGCGGTCAGTATCCTGCGCCCATCGGACATCTCCAACGTCAAGATGCAGGTAAGTCTGCTTCTCTTTACATCGTTTTTTACAGATTCGCATTTTAATTGGTGGAGTCCTCGGTGTCGGAATATTCCACACCAATAACCCGTACCCAACCCGGACAGACAGAGCAGTGCCCCCTGTACCCCCTTCATGGTGGCCTCTGAAAACAAATGGGTCTATAAAATGGGATAGGCATTCTGTGGTTCTCCAGCTATTGTAGAACAACAAGTCCCAGGTTGTCACGAATCCCCTGTTCTTATTGTTGCTTTCTGAAGGGCTCAGTCATGCCTAAGAGAGGCTGTGTTGAATGGCAATTGATAATAAAGACATTCAAGCATTCACTTTATATAGCAATCTGTGTCAGATATTTCACTGCACCTTGGAAGTTCTTGCCAATATATGCAAATATGTGGAGAATTGAAGCTTTCTATGCCAAAACATAAAATAAACATGACTTCTAAATTAGAATCATGGATTCACACTTTTGGGTATCCAAACAATGGAAATTTGATATATTGCAGAGTTATTGCTCCAGAGAGTTAGTATTACTATTTGATTGATGTACATTTGTGGACCAGTATTTGTGTGGATGTCACTTGTGGTTATATAACTTAGTCAATGAGAAGCAAACAGCAATGAGCGGAAGTAACAGTGACAAATGCTAATTTGTAGCACTGTCAGCATGATTAATCGCTCAAACAGGGACATATAAAAATGTTGTGGTCAACGTATTCAAACCCTTCTGCTCCCAACCTGCCACCATACAGTGATTAACACACTTATGTGAACTTAGAGCCCCTAAACTCTGTAGACTGAAAAAGTATTTCCTCCAAACCTGGAAAGCAGTCAAATATATTTGCATATTCTGATTTCCACTTATCTACCCCTGGTGAGGGATTTCGCTAATCCCCATCTATTACTTGCATAAAATTCATCTGCTGTTCAGTGGTTTTACTTTCCAGTGTAAATCACTTCCTATGATTTGGACAAAGACAAATCCTTTTCATCAACATATTTTGTAGAACTCGATCTAATCCCCCTTTAATGCTCCGAAAAAATGAAATCAACAGGTATATACAAATTAAGTATTACTATAGATGCTATCCTAATCATGAACCTGTGTCAAGTGTCCTGACTCCCTTCTCTGTTTTGGACAACACCTCTGTTTTTTTCCTATTGTCCCTTGTCCATTCCATGTCAGCTGATGTCCTCCCCATAAAAATGGGTTTATATGTGTGAGAAAAGGAGAAAAGGTGCTTTATGTCACAAAACAGACACTTTTGTAAATGACCCTTAGTGGGTACTGAGTCACATGCCCAAAATATCCATGGAAGTTATTTCCAAACACTAGCAAGTATTATGCAGCCTGCATGCTGTAACTTGGTGTTTCAAAAAGGATTTCAGTATGAGTGATCCACGAAGACCAGGATTGATCTAAGATATGTATTCACTATAAGAAGCAAACAGGGCTAAGCAAGTCTTTTAGACAAAGGGCCTGATTCATTAAGGAAAGTAAAGCAAAAAAAAATGAGTAACTTTGCATCTTGGCAAAACCATGTTGCATTGGAGGGGGAGCTAAATTTAAAATGTGATGGCAGATTTATAGTTGGGGTAGGGCATGTCCGAGATCAACGTTAAATTTCAGTGTACCAATAAAGCTATAAAGTATTTGTGTGCTACATGGAAAAAAGCCAGTATTTATCTTATGGGCAAAGTAATAAACTAATATGCACCCCTTGCATTGTAACATGGTTTTGATCAGAAAAAATCTTACTCATTTTTTTGCCATACTTTCCTTAATGAATCAGGTCCAAAAAATTCAATTAACTTGTGTAGTATACCACTCCCATATTTCCGGTAGTTCTCTCGTATCCCCTAATGAAGTCGGCGAGATGGGGGCCTCAATGACGCAATTCGCAGAGAATGACATTAATTTTGTCCCCCCCCCCATTGCGGTGGAATGATGTAATTGTGGCATTTTGCCTCAGTGGGTGAGGCTAAAATGATGCAAATTGCAGCACCATGCCCAAACACCCTCCCCTGCACTGCCCACTTGACCTCCCCCCCGTAGCTCCCGGTGGGGTGAATCTCAAAGATGACAAGTATGCTGTGTAGTCTATGGGTGGCAGGGGAAGTGTCATGAAGTGCTACCTACTTAGTTGGAAAAACATAGGCTTTGGTAACTCTTTTAAAAGGGATTATCATAAAATAAACACAAATCTTCCTTATAACTTAAAAGCTGCAATGAGTGAAAAATAATGTTAGTGATTAAATAAGACTTGTGCTTTAGCATTGAGAAAGGGCAGGTGTAATGGGCAAAGTGCCTTGTTTTATGCCCTACCAGCCCATTTCTCTGAGAGAGAACATAGATTGGTATGAAATTGCCAGACCACTTGAGATTTTACATAATTATGAATAATTCATCCAAAGCAATTATCACGGAGTAATAAAAAATACACATCGCTTTCCTTTATCATCAGTGAAAATCCCTTATATTTACACAGCGCTCAGAAGTCACATGCACCAAAATCATACTTTTGAATAACTAGGCTTTCCCTGTAATCAGTGCTAACCAAATATACAGTTTGTTAATAGCTCTGCATGGATGAAATATGAGAATAATTTATGAGTTCAATTCAATAGAAATCAGTGCACACGCTGAACCAGGACGTGCCTCAGTGATGACACTGGGTATGTCACTAGTTCCTAGTGAATCGACAGACTGTAATCTCATGCAAATTAGTCCCACCCATAAAATGGCTGCTGCCAACTCTGAAGAAGTAAATCTTCCAGGGCCATTGCTAAGTGTCCTCACTTCACATACTGTTTCATGACTGTTCATCCTATGAAACAGTGTAAAATCCACTCTGGATCACCTGTTTATATAAACAACAAGCTTTATACTATATACACTATATGGACAGATGTATTTGGACGCTTGACCATTACACCAACAGGGACTGTGTTTATATTGTATTCAAATACATGTACTTTAATATGCAGTTGGTCCCCCATTTGCAGCGATAACAGCTTCCACTCTTCTTGGAAGGCTTTCCACAAGATGTTGGAGTGTTTCTTTGGGAATTTGTGTCCATTCATTCTGTATAGCATTTATGAGGTCAGGCACTCATGTTGGACGAGAAGGCCTGGCTTGCAATTTCCTCTCCAGTTCATCCCACAGGTGTTCGATGGGGCTAAGGTCAGGGCTCTCTGCGGGCCAGTCAAGTTCTTCCACACCTAACTCATCAAACCATGTCTTTGTAGTCCTTGATTTGGGCACTGGAGCAAAGTCATGTTGGAATAGAAATGGACCTTCCCCAAATTGTTGCCACAAAGTTAGAAGCATAGCATTGTCCAAAATGACTTGGTATGCTGAAGCATTAAGATTGCCCTTCACTGGAGATAAGGGGCCTAGCCTAAGCCCTGAAAAACAGCCCAATATCATTATCCCTCCTCCACCAAACTACACAGTTGGCATAATACAGTCAGGCAGGTAATGTTCTCCCAGCATCCGCCAAACTCAGAGTCGTCCATCTGATTGCCAAACAGAGAAGTGGGATTCGTCACTCCACAGAACACGTTTCCACTGCTCCACAGTCCAGTGTCGGTGTGCTTTACACCACTCCATCCGACACTTGGCATTGGTCTTGGTGATGTGAGGCTTGCATGCAGCTGCACGGCCATGGAAACCCATTCCATCAAGCTTCAGCCACACAGTTTTTGTGCTTACATTAATGCCAGTGGAAGCTCATAACTTTTCAGCTATGGAATGAGCAGAACGTTGGCAACTTTTATGCACCATGCGCCTTAGCAGTCGTTGACCCCGCTGTGATTTCACGTGGTCCTTCTCTTCGTGGCTGAGTTGCCTCCAGTTTCTAATAATATCACTTACAGTTGACCGTAGAATATCCAGCAGGGATGAAATTTCATGAACCATCTCTTTGCCAAGGTGGCATCCTATCACAGTACCACGCCTGAAGTCACTGAGCTTTTCAGAACTGCCCATTTTGTATCACAAATGTTTGCAAATGGAGACTGCAAGGCTAGGTGCCTGATTTTATACACCTCTTGCAACAGGTCTGATTGAAACACCTTAATTCAATAATTGGCAGGTGTGGACAAATACTTTAGTCCATATAGTGTATATAAGTAATTGTAATTAACAACAAAAACAATGTCCCAAATTCATTGGACTATATGCCAAGACCATCAACACAAGCTCTCTTATCTCGTGTCATGGACCTGTTTGAACAACTGAGTTTCCATGAGGAAGTTCTGGCCCCCGTCACCTCCTTGGGTCTGTCCTTATTATAGTCCCTATTTTAGTCACCACTGGTCTCCCCTTTTATAGGTGTCAGGTGTCATAAATAATGTTCAGATGGCATCCTTCATGCTATCTTAGGCCACCAGTAGTTCTAGTTGAAATACAATTCCTAGTGTGCTATTACCGTTCGCAGCTGAGGCTGGCATGCGGAGGATTCTGGCAAATGTAGTTCACAGGTTACCCACCGCTGTATCTCAGGTTCCGCTTGGTAATACATCAACAATAACTGTGTTCTGCTTGTTAATCACGCTGTAGTAAGATGGATTACAGGAGCTGCATACTCGTAGATGAGTTTAGTCTTCCTGTCAGCCCAAGAAAACAAACTCCTGTTTTTCCGCAACTTAACACAGTGATGTTTTCCCTCTTTTAATGTTGTTACGGAATCTGGCATACTCCCACCCTGCTTAAGTGAGTATGAATAACACATGTAGAGCCTTTTAAAAACATTGTCACTAATAAATGTTTAATGGAACTAATTTACTAAAATGGTGGTGACCAGTGAGGCTATTTACTTTCATTTTATGTGAGTGTAAAGTAAGAGGCACGCAAACTGGGCACCCATTATTGAAAGACGGCCAGTATGTTATCCAGCACCGTACTGTAAGCCAGGATTTTCTGGATGAGACTCACTATATACATCAAGGAACAAAGCACCTTGAAGCTTTGAAACACACAAGCAGGCAAGCAAACCACAGCTGTGTTGAGGTTTGTGTAGAGGTTTGGCTGAAACTCCCAGTACATTTTCATTTTCTATCCAGAATTTGTAGAGACGTGCCTAATTATCTACCTTGTCCATTACAATAAGCATGGCCACAGATTGCCCACAGTCCAGGCTTTGGATCCGACCCTATAGATCAGTTCTGCGCGAGCTTTCGCTGGTTTGCGATAAGGCTTGAAAACCGCTTTGGGGGAAAGACTAAAATGTCACTTCATAGCCCATCCCACTAACACTTTAGGACCAGTGTTTTTATTCATTTCTTTTCTGTTTTTACTGAAAATACTGCCTGGTTTAGCTTCATTTATCTAATAAATTAATCATAGTTTAAGGGAACATAGAGAGCCTGAGTCATTAAGGAGAGCAAGGCAAAAAAAGGAGTAAATTTGATCCCAGACAAACCATGTTGCAGTGCAAGGGGTGCAAATTTGTTTATTATTTTGCACTGTTATTTTCATGTGGCACACAGATACTTGAGAGCTTTATTTTTACACTGAAATTTAAAGTTAATCTAGGACATGCCCTACCCCAACTATAAATTTGTCCCCACATTTTAAAGTTACCTCCCCTCAAATGAAACATGGTTTTGCCCAGGTTCAAAGTTATTCTTTTGCTCTCTATAATGACTCAGCACCAGAGACTATATCACACGTCACTTTTCTGTGTCTAATAAAACTTTGTCAGCCCTGTAACAAATAAGAGGAGAAACAGAAACACTATCCCTGCTGGTAATCAAATCAATATATGTAAGCCTAGACCATATGTATAATTCATATAAATGAAAGTCCTCAGCTGCTCCAGCCATGTCAAATCCAATTCTCATCTCAGCTCACTGAGACCCAGTAGTACATATGGTGAGGTAATCAAGAGAATCAGTATGGAGGTGGCTGAACATGGAAGACTTAAGTACTTCCAGTGGATCAAGTGGATTATATTAACAGGAAAAGAACTGTATAGAATTGCACTTAAACAGTTGGAGTGACAATGGCATATATAAACATTGGTGGCTGTTCTCTGAAAGCAGCAAAGCCTGGATATTATGGGTTTTATGGAGGAGAACAAATACTTTTATATATATTTATTTCCTGGTAACTATAACTTGCTGCTTTTGTGCTGATTAACTGCCACATATGTCTATATGCAATTCTCACTTCAATAACTGTAAGTGGCTTTTTATACACACGCTTGCCTATTCTCCTGTGGAACAGACAAGAGTTTCGGGGAGTCCTCCCAGGTGAGCCGGCAACCTCCTGAATCCTGGGTGGAGACAGGGCTTAATGATGATTGTGTCATTGTGGGCCCCACCACCCCGCTGCCAATGCTATAAATGGTGGCATTACACAGCATGGGGCAGCGTCATGGGGACACAATCGCGTCACCAAGCATCCTCCTGCACCCGCCAATTGATAACCCCTAGCAAATAAAAGTTGCAGAGTATATTTATACACAGTGGTCGAAGCAGTCTGGTGTACGGTGGTATGCCATACCGCCACTTCTACTGCTTTGACTGTAAAACTATCCAATTCCATTCACTTACATATTCCATACCTTCTAAATTCCCACTTCGACCAATATTTACACACATTTTCCTGTCAGTGAAATCCACGTGGCGTTCAGCGCCCTCCATGCTTTTGTGTGTTTGAATGTTTTCATTACATAGGTCACATGTCCACGTAGAAATTCACATTCCAATATAAAGCCATTCCATTGGGTAAGCTCACAAAATGGCTGCTTTCACTGTGAGTTATTTCCTTAACATTTCAGACTATATTCATTTAAATGGCTTTGTGAAAGAAAAAATTAGCAAGGTTCTTCCATTAAGGGTTCTGTAGAAGCTGTAAGACTCGCCCTACAACAAGACATGGAATTATTAGCTGCTGAAGGCTTTACTCTAGCACTTTATTGGCTAAATAGCCTCCCAGGCTCGCTCAGATCACTAGGTTCCCCTGGGCGCAGAAGAAATGTCTCACATTTTCGTCCTGCATCTGGGAGCCTCCAGTGAATTGTAAAGCAGCGACAACAAGCTTTGTTCACAGCTTCCCCAGTATGTTCTTAATCAAACCTGCTTCTGATTTAGCTGCTCTTTATGCAAATCAGCTCGTTTGCATTCGCTAACTTGATAACATTTCTGAATGTAATGACTTGAGTTAACGCTTGATTGAATCAGCTCCGATTACCAGGAACCGGGTAATTGAATGATTTAACTACAAACTGTTTAATTGATTCCATCTTATAACCTGACGGACTTGGGGTTGCATGCATCCTCCTTCATGGTTGGCTGAGCTGAGGGGTTTGGTGTAACAGCTGAGCTGCGGGGACTGTTGTATTCTCTAGCAGCTCCAAGTACATATGTAACCTGTAGCATTGACAAGTCAGCCGTGAAATTTTGTAATACTGAACACCGAAATACACTATGACAACTTTGAATTATTTGGAACATCTGGGTTATTCGTACTGTAATAAGCTGTGTGTTTTGCGGTCTACTCACATCTGCACGTCTAAGGATTTTTTTTTTACAAAGAGATTCAGTGCTTAAATTGGAGTTTTAGAAGAAATTAGAACATAAGCACATGGGTGTTAAAACTTTAGGTTGCCATGTCAGCTATTTAAAACTGGACCCACTATGAATGATTTATGAATTTTATTTTTGGATAAATTTAATTAATAATACAGCACCTGTGCATACAGAACTAACTTCAGTGCAGGTAAATAATGTATTATAAAATGCTTAATGATTGATGTTCTCACATAATAATAAATCCCCCTTTAACAAGGGGCATATTCAATTGTTGGCGTTATAGCCAAAAATCTTGCGGCACGCACACTATTACCGTCATTACGGTAATAGTGTGGGTAAATACCGGTATTACGGTAATTTTCTCGCTGGATTTCAGCTCGCAGCTCCCTGAGCCGCAAGCTGAAATCCAGCTTACTATTACCGTAATACCGGTAATAGTTTTAAAGCCGCGGGAAAACTAAACAATTGAATATGCCCCATAAATCTTGCAAACATACTAATATATAAAATATACAAAACCAGAGCTTGGCAAATAAAAAAGCCTATTGAAAATACAAACATTTTGTGGTGCAGAAGACAACGATAATCAGCTCGGCTAGGACCAATGCCCATCATATCGCAGCGAAGGTCATTTACCCTCTTGATATAAAAAAATGGGAAATAATTTCACCTGGAGTGCATCATTATCAAAATTTGGATATCCCTTATCCCAGGCATTCGAGATCCTGCATCCATTCTGGACTGACAGAACTTGTGTCCAACAAACCCACCCCCCAAGGGAGGTGCTTGTACCAAAACCAAAGCCTGATTCTTCAAAGGGAGGCGGATTTTACCATGTTCCCCCAATATGTATTGCCAAAATATTCTGCAACCCCTCCGCCACGATTTCCCTCAACAATCTTTTTTTAAATGCTGCCCAGCACAAACCCTGCTGACCTAACCATGAACCTACCACAGTCCTAGGAAAGAAGGACGTGTTCGCTGCTGCCTGGTGTAATGCAGCGCAGTAAGCAAAGGAGTGGCCAACCACCCAAATCTGCCTCCAATGATCTGTAAGTCACGAGAAAAAAAAAACCCCATGTCAATCACAATGAAACGTAGAGTTGCAGAAGACGAAAAAGTCCGGCAAATGAGGCTGCTGGAAACAAACCAACAACGTAAGCCAAAAACCCAGCGTGGTCAGAGCAGAAAACAGTATGCCACATAAAGCGGAGAAATGAGAAGAATCGAGAAACACAAGAAAAAGACAAGGGAGAAAGAGAAAAAAACAGGAATAGAAGAAACAGCAAGACAATAAGAACAGGAGACACAAGCGAAGCATAAAAAAACTATAAAAAAAACCTTGTGGAGCCAACAGCCAATCAGTCCCCACTTCTGAGGAAAAATCAGATAAAATCGCTTTGCGTCCTTGTAAACACTCGGAACATGTCTGGCCTGGAAACTAATATTCAAAAGCAAGCAAACAAATAACTGGGGGGAGGACGCATTCTGTTTATTAGGGTGTACAGTTTGTAACACCAAAATACCATCTCCTTTCCCCAAAACCTATGAGCTCATAGGTCAACTACCACAAAAATCGGAAACAATTCAAGCAGGACCATGTTAGTTGTCCATCCGGAGCTAATCCAGTCTCCCTGCCAAGGTGCAGCGCACTAATCACCAGCAAAATATGCCCCAAACCCTACCGCCCCTGCAGCATCGGTGAAAAACTGTAACTCCATACTGAATACTAGAGGCTTGGGCCATAAGAGTACCCCATTAAAATCATGGAGAAAAACATCCCGGACTGCCAAGTTCTCCCTTATCTCTTTAGAAAGGGAATGTTGCAGTGAGGCCTGGTAAAGCCTGCAGTCAACCTTTAAAACTTTCAGCAAAAATCCTACCCATGGGGACAACCCTACAGGCAAAATTGAAAATGTCTGAAATATCAATTCAATACCAACCTTGAGGTCCCCCTAATTTCTACGATCATTGAGTGCAGTTTACAGACCTTATAGGTGGGCAGCCAAAAGAGGCCTTGAACTGTGCCAATCTCTAGGCCTAAATAAGACAGAAGAGTAGAAGGACCCTTAGTCTTAACGTGAGCAATGGGCACCCCGAGGGAACGAAACAGCTCAATAATGGAAGACAAGTTATTCGAATAGGTCATGGATTGACTAGTGCCCTCCCCCAGGAAATCATCCAAGTAATGGGCGATACCACAATGTCCCATCAGTGCTTTAACACACCAATGCAGGAAGGAATTGAAGCATTTGAAAAATAAGCATATTTATATGGTGCCCCAACAATTCTGCAGCACCATACAATAAGACGAAATGGGCAAACAAGATGAATAATGACATGATATAACATGACGCAATTGCCAAGACATAATATAACATGGCCAGTACTATATACAACAATACAGGGGTAGCAGAGAACAGGTATTGTGGAGTATTAACACGGCGGAGGTCGAGGGAGGGACATGGCAGCAGGGTAGAGCAAGAGAAAGCTGGCTAGCAGGATAGACAAAGAACAAGCATGAGTTATGAGGCAAAATACTGTATGTGGGATGTTAGGAACATATATAGAGTGGGAGGGGAGAGTGTAGACATAAGAGAAGGTCCTTGTTCATGAGAGCTTACAATCTAATTGAAACAAGAGACTGTGACGCAAAGAGGGGAGGTAACTGGAGGATGGAGGAGGGGTAAGGTGGCTAACCAATGGCAACTAGGCAACTTTAATAGAGTATACCCACATTTTACATATTTCCATTCTCTGTGTGGAACTCAAAAGTTATAGAAAATATGTCAGTGAATATGGATGTTTACCTCCCAAGAAGACCCATACTGGTACTCAGTGTTCTGCGTCTGTCAATTAAATTAAAACTCAATTTCCTACTAACCAAATAATTTCATTTACCTTCCCAACTTTCCATATATTCCCCACTCTTTACAAGAAAAACACCCTTAGCCCAGGCAGTTACAGCTGCCATTGTGATTTGCACAGGAAATGAATATGCTGTAAATATTCGCACTTACTGACACTGTATTATGAGCACAGCTTTATTATCACAAAGCTTTTAATTTTGAGCGTAGGAGCCAAGACATAAGTGTATGATGAAAAAATATTGGTTCTGTTTCCACTTAAATATTTGCTAATGCTGTGATCTCAAAAAAGTTTATTGATCAGCATTACCTGTTTGTGCAGCATCAGAATGCCTAATAGGAACTTTTGTTCAAGCATTATATAATTATTTGTAGCATAACATCATTATAATCTAAATAACACATAAAATACAGTGATGATTGTAGAATGTTATGTTTGGTTTCCTTGTGCAATGTATGCAGATTGACCTAATTATGCATGGGGATCCGAATAACTCCCATGGCGGTCCCCTAATAACTCTATGAATCATTTGATGTTGTAATTTAATATGTCTATCTATCTATCTATCTATCTATCTATCTATCTATCTTTCGATCTTTGTTTCTCAGGGCTATCTAATTAGAGTTATATGGAACAGAGTGGCCCTCTGGCTTTCTGTGGGCATCGCCTACACAGACAAATTCTATTGTGTCTATTTTATAACCTAATTTTATACAATGAAAGTGGTTTCTTCTCATGAGTCAAGACACATTTGTGTGTGACCTAAACTGGTTGGATGTTTTTAAAAATGTTGGTATTATGGAAGTTTGAAATCATGCACTGGGGATAATTTTGATACGTGAACTACATTTTTGTTCAACTGAAAACATTCAGCCAAGATTCAGCTTGTCTTTGATATATGAATATTTGTACAGGAGAATGTTGGATTTTTTTCTTACACTATTTTCACAGTGACGAAAAAATGAGTCATGTAGAAAGTGTGCTACATGGCTAATACGTTTGGTTAACATGGATCTAGAATGATTCTCTAAGTATAGTAGAGGCCTTATACCATGCAAGTTAGCAATCATCATCATCAATTTATTTATATAGCGCCACTAATTCTGCAGCGCTGTACAGAGAACTTCACACCAGTCCCTGCCCCAATGGAGCTTACAATCTAAATCCCCTAACTTACACACCCACAGACCAAGAGAGAGACTAAGGGAAATTTAACAGCAGCCAATTACCTACCAGTATGTTTTTGGAGTGTGGGAGGAAACCGGAGCACCTGGAGGAAACCCACACAAACACAGGCAGAACATACAAACTCCACACATCATCATCTATTTATATAGCACCACTAATTCCACAGCACTAACATACACACAGATAGAGAGAGAGACTAGGGTCAATTTAACAGCAGCCAATTAACCTACTAGTATGTTTTTTGGAGTGTGGGAGGAAACTGGAGCACCTGGAGGAAACCCACGCAAATACGGAGAGAACATACAAACTCCTCACAGATAAGTCTATGGTCGGGAATTGAACTCATGACCCCAGTACTGCGAGTCAGAAGTGCTAACCACTAAGCCACCGTGCTGCCCCAGCAATATAGCCTCTACCACTTTTCTATGTGGCCTGATAACTAGCCAAACATTCCTTTCTAGCGCAGAGGACCACAGTGGCGCCTTACAAATTACCTGCGATAGTAATAACCATACTGCTAACTTATCATTCTTGTCAGTCAGGAGCCCAGAAGTGGTGTTAGCAGAAAATATACTATTAATAATATGCTGTAATAATAGCATATATTTTACAATACCTCCTGGGTCACCGATTGTTTTGCTTGCAACAGTAAAGCACACTTGTTTCTGCTGGGAGTACACATGCTAAATGTATATAGTATATATAATCATTCCCCTCTATTGACACTTCCTGCTGCTGTAAGGATAAGGATCCCCAGGATAACATCACAAGCCATCATTACACAGTAGCCTTGATATATATTAATATGCGCTAATAGGGAAGCCTGCAGATCCCCAATGGTTAGCATGGGAAATAATCAGTAATAAGAATGTGGGATACATATAATAATAACTCTATAATATTCACAAAAAAAGAGTAAGAGTTAACACTGGGGAGAGAGATAAGATGCAGTACCTGAAATACTTAACAGTTTGCAGCAGGGAATGATTGACAGTTATGACGACTATAACATCCTCTAAATTTTCTTGAGGAAGAGCTGAAAATCAGCGGTGCAGGACTGTGTTTTTATCCCTTTTAATGTTTACCGATGAAAGGGAATTGTTAGAGAACAGACAATAAAAATAATTAAATGTGTAAACAGACTTGCTGTTATTATCACGCAACACTCTCTCTCCTCGGATTTGTGTGCTATCTAGCAGAATTGCCGGTGCCAGGATTATTTGTAGTTTCAGTGCTTCTATTTAAATATCGCTTGCCAGCATTGCATTCTTCTGCCTTTATCGTGTTCAATTCAATATGCTTCTCAGGGAGATGCTGGTACACTGACACAGCTTATAATGACGGCCCTTCAGTACGTGCTACAGAAGACAGGCGCGGTTAGTTGTGGTTATTGTGTGCTATGAAAATAAAATGATGTTTATTACTAGCATAGATGCACCGTTATTGTAGGATTTGCAGAAGTGTTAATGGTACCAGTGGCCAAGCCAGAATGTTCAGAGCCCAGTGCAGAATGTGTACCTAGAGGTTGACTTAATGGGTATGAACTGTATTGTGTCAGAGAGCAGCACAACTACACATGAAATTATAGACAGACATCAAGAATGTATTTAGAATTTGTTTGTCTTTAGTCCAGGGGGTATATTTACTAAACCACAGGTTTGAAAAAGTGGAGATGTTGCCTATAGCAACCAATCAGACTCCAGTTATCGTTTATTAAGTACATTCTACAAAATAACAGCTAGTATCTGATTGGTTGCTATTAGAGATGCTCAGGCTCGGTTCCTCGAGAACCGAACACACCCGATATTAGGGGATCCAAGTACCGAGCCGGCTCGGTACTGTCGTGTGCCCTCGGAGTTGAAAATGAGGCAAAACGTCATTGTGACGTTGTCGGATCTCGCGAGTTTTGGATTCCTTTTTAAGATCCAACATCATGGAGGGTGGTAGGGAGGGCGGACCCCCATTTATCTTTTCTGCCACTGCTGTGTGCCAATGTTTCCTGGATATGCTAGAAACTGCAGTGTGTTTGTGTCATTGCTCTGTCGCTTAGCATCCAGCCAGGTCGCTGCAGTATTTGTCCAAAAGTGTATGAAAATAATATTGTGAGGTGGTCAAAATTGACTGCAAATGACTTGAAATTAGTGTTATTGAGGTTAAAAATAACTAAGGAACAAAAAAAAGAGCAAAATTATGTGATTTTAGCATATTTTAGGATTTGTTCTAAAAAATCCAAAACCAAAACCAAAACACACAAAGGTGGTTTTGCCAAAACCAAAACACGAGGCTAATCTAGATCCAAAACCAAAACCAGTTCATGGGGGTCAGTGAACATCTCTAGTTTCTATAGGCAACATCTCCACTTTTTCAAACCCAGAGTTTAGTAAATATACCCCCAGATCGGAGCAGACACATGTAAATCATACATTGAAACCTGCCAACAATCCCAATTACAAAATATGGTTTGGTTGGATTTACTAATGGTTGGTTTCCCAGAGATTGTCAGGTATGTCAGATATGTACATGATAAAACACAGGGCTTAAACATCAATACAATTTACATAAAGCCATTTCTGTGTTGCATGTGCAGCCCTCCCCACCCAGCTAAGTTTAGAAATTATACTTTAATTATTAACTGGGGAAACAAATAACTGAAAAGAAATTTCACACAACAGAAATGAAGAAAATCTGGGGCCTCTCAAGGATGTAATATTAAATAATACAATGTAAGAGGCTGAAGTGCCGGTAGAGAGCAGAAGATATACAACTGTGGGAGTATGCTTCAGAGAGATTGTTGAAAGAGGAGCTTAGCTGAGTTGCATAGTACACTTTTTTCCCTCCACGATTATGGTGATTTTACGTTAACCATGTTCCAACCCATGAAGCCACATCTCCCAATCACAAGGTATTGCTCTTTAAATCTGGTCTTTCCTGTGAAAAATATCACTGCTGGGGGTATACTAACACATAGGGAAAACGGTGCTGGCATAGGATCACATTCTTATACTGAAACACAGGAATTATTCATGTGGGCATCTGGGCAAAATAGAACATGGAGAAACAAAAGAAGAAAATGGTACATTCATCGTTTTTTTCTGTTATTGTCTGTGCTCAGTGTTTCATTGCTGCCAGTGTGACTGACTCTTGTGTTTCAGTACAGGTATCAGTGGTCCTCTGTCTGCAGTATTTTCCCTCCATGTTTGCTTTCCATTTGTAACCCAACAAGTGGAAGAGAAAAATAGCATGTTTGTCCCATGGGTGGGAGTGTTGGGGAAAGGGAGGTTGGTAATGGGCAATCCAGCGTTTTACAGTGCTAGGCAGCCCTATGGGGGTGTGGCTACGCCCCCATTGCACCATGACTCGCCCTCTTTGTGATGTGGCCACACCTCCTGTCACGCTGCCGGGAACATACATGTTGGGAGGTATGAATCTGTATTTCTCCATTTCCTTTATAATTATTGGTCTTTTAATTCTTAGTCATCAAGGGGACTATCTAGAGTTCACATTAGATGTAATATTTATTATGATGAGCTACCAACTGCTCGATCCCACATTATAATGTACCTGTGCCATCATCAATGGAGACGCAAGTAAAATGCCAGGGTGGCACAGTGGTTAACATTGCTTGCTCACAGTGCAGGAGTCATGGGTTCCATCCCACCCAGAGCACCATCTGTGCATTTTATATATGCTCTACAAAATGATTATGGGGGTTTCCTCCAGGTGCTCTGGTTTCTTCCCACAGTCCAAAAACATACTCGTAGATTAATGTTAGTGTTAGTGTGGTAGAGAAGGGGGCTCTTTGGAATGATTATAGAATCTCGTTAAAATGCTGGGTAATTTGTTGGTACCGTATAAATAAAGTTTAACAAATAAATGTTTTTATGTTAGTCGGCTCTGTGCATCATTCATTTATCAAATATTGACACCCTTTTAATCATTCATGAAATCACATTTTAATTACTTGATTAAATTACTTTGTTCACTTCATGACGGATTGTAGAATGGAAGTCTCTGCAGACTACACAATTTGTTTGTTTCAGTAACATAGCTGCTGCTTGGAATCTTTAATTCCAACTTTGCTCTGTAAGAGGTTATCTGTGACCTCTTTCATACACACCCTGTATCTTTTATATATTACCTCTAAAACTGAACGTTCTAAGTAAAATATATATAATCTTTTTTATCAATTATATATATATAAATATATATAAAAGATAATATTTTGTGCATTGTGCATACCTCAACATTTTAAAAGCAAAATTGAAAAATAAAGCACATGAAAGATTGGCCTAAATCACACCCCTGATCTGCACACATACTACCCCAGGTCCACCCAAGTCACACCCATAGATAGGCCACGCCTCCTTCTGGGTCAGATCATCAAGACAATCCTGCCAAAATTGCATCTATTAAAATCTGTGTGTGTGTTCCTAGTAGACACTTAGCACATGTTAAACTGAGTGTCCTGTGTCGCAGGTGGATCTTGGTCAACTACAACCTGCATTATGTCATGAATATAACATGTGTCTTAAATTTTAAATACTCCCCTCTAACAAATAGCAACTTATAAAGCCCAGAAAATAAGAATAGATGGTAAGAATTACAGGGAAGAAAATAAGTTTACTAGGTTGGTCAATATTGAAATATGGGTACATTTCCGGGAATAAACATTTGCATGGACAATT
This sequence comes from Mixophyes fleayi, assembly GCF_038048845.1. Classification (NCBI taxonomy): domain Eukaryota; kingdom Metazoa; phylum Chordata; class Amphibia; order Anura; family Limnodynastidae; genus Mixophyes; species Mixophyes fleayi. The sequence goes on along the minus strand of NC_134409.1, from coordinate 25,634,512 downwards.
TTTTCAAACCTAACCTACTATGTTATCCCCATATTTAATAGCAGATTATTTGCCAGTAATATTCAGACTAATTCAGACACTGGCAGCAAAAACATGTGCATCATAAAATTGAATTTCTACAATTTGCTCCCAGAAATCCTGCTACAAGACAACTGCATGAGTCAGTAGGTGGTTGTATTACATAATTGTCTCAATGAACTAAAAATATTATAGGTACAAGAAGCCTGTATATAATAAAGGAAAGACAGGCATGTAATGAATGTAAAAAAAATGTTTTATTGGAAAAAAAATGAACAGACTGAAACTGATAGGCGTGATACCTCAAATTCTTTCTTGCAGGGAGACTGGTATATGTCTATTTGAGAATATTATATGTTGTGAATGTTATTTGGCCTCTTTTCATACAGGAACAACCTTAACCTTAAGCTTAGATCACATTTCTTTAGCTGCATTTGTATGTTTTATGTACGAATAACATGATGCAGCTGAATACCTAGTAACAGCCAGGGCCGCCATCAGAAATCGTGGGGCCCAGTACAATGAAGCAGGCAGGGCCCCTCCGAAGACCCCCCCCTCCTGTTGAACCAGGGCCATCTTTCCGACTGGGCACAATGGGCAGGTGCCCGGGGGCCCAGGAGGAAAGGGGGCCCAAGGCAATGAAAATAAAATCCTGTAGAAAAGAACAAACAAAAAAACCTTACCTTTTGTGGTCACGATCCGGCTCCCTCCCTGGTCCCCTCTTCCGTGAAGGAGTTCAGACTTAGGCAATTGAAAGGTAAGTTAAGGGGGGCCCTAATATATATATATATATATATATATATATATATATATATATAATGTGTGTGTAAAAAGTTATAACAGGAAGTTCGGCATTTGGAACGCAAGTTAAGTGCTGCAGGTACAGTTACGGCTCTGCCCGCTGTCCTCCAGTCCCAGCATCTCCAGTGACAGCCAGGCAAGAAGACGTCGGGACTGGAGGACAGCGGGCCCACTGGCAAGTATGTGCCGCCGGGCCCCCTGGTGAGCCCGGGCCCGGTACAAGGGTACCCCCTGTACCCCCTGATGGCAGCCCTGGTAACAGCAGGTACTCAAATACAGGAGAAAGAAGAAATACTATGACCCACATGCTTACATAAGACCAGTGGTGGGACCACTTATTTTACTGACCAAGGAGAAGTTGGCAAAATAGATCCCCCTTCCAGCTGAGCACAAGCCCCATCTATCATTCCCACCACTGCATTTCTCACATTTAGCTGCACATTAAGCCCAGAAGTAGTGGCACACATTCTACCTGAAGTTATCTCCATACATTATACTAGCACAGTGCTCCTCTCCATATAATACATCAGCACTATGATTCTCTATACACAATATCGTACTTGACAAATGTCATGTGACAGGGCATAGGAGGGGGCGTGGTGATGCTAGTGCCACACTGTAGCCCCGCCCCCTGAAATTACAAAATGTGCTGTAATTAAGCTCCGCCTCCATCACACCCGGGAGGATACCTACTCTTCCGGGAGTCTCGGAGGGCAGGAGAGTAGGAAAGTGTGCACAATATAAAGCACAGTGACCCACTTTGTAATTCACTTTGCTGGCTGGTAGTCAACAATACAGACTTTGTTCTCTTGTGACTAGTGAGTATTTCAGATGCCATTTTCAGGTGTCTAGCCTATTTATTGGTGTGTGGTGCACATTGCAATAGCCCATTTTTGGCAGCTAGTGCCCAATACAGACTCTATTGGCCATTGGGCAATATAGAGCCTATTCTTTAGTGGTATGTAGGCATTATAGACTGTGTCCAATGTACAATGAAGAAGATGTATTTACCTCCACTTGTTCTTGTTTTTCTACTCTATTTCTTGCCACCTGCTAAGTCCAAAATCTCCCATCAGCCAGTGCAAATATTGACTGATATTGACCATTTCCTATCCTGCATTGAACTCTAAAAGCTCGTTTGGGATTTTTGAGAAAGGCGTGTTTGGTCTCCCCAAAATGATGAAGTCACTTTTGCATACATTTTAGCATGTGTATTACCAATACCCAGGACTAATGGTCCAAGCAAGCTGCTGAAAACCCAGGCAAAACATATTTCTAGTCATGCATGTAGCAAACAATTATCACTGCAGAATTCTGACCACTGTGACTTAATAATCTGTATGATAATTGTTTCTGGTAGTTTAGCTCAGCGGTGCTCCTTTATAAACACCTTTGCATGTAATTAATGGTTGTCTATATTCACCTCGCAGTGTCACACTGGTGCTGGGGCACTCACTCTCCAAGAGGTGTCAGACAAGTTTTTAACTGGACTGGGAAAAGCTATCTCGTTTTGCTGAAATACACCCCTCTCTCTCTCGCTCTGAGAAGTGTTACATGGCTCTGCCAGTGGAGTGAGAATAAGCTCCATAATATGACACCCAAGGAGCAGAAATATAATCCTATTATCACATCTAAAGATGTGAGTGCATACTCATTACTTATACAATTTGAGATATAATCAAGTCTAAATAAAGAACACGATATGTGTTAAATGTCTGTGCTGGTAAATATGTTTAAAACGTGAGTGATAATGCATGCATCCTATTTAGCACTGCATATTTAAAACAAGTGGCTGTGATTTTCATATGTCAATGGCACACACTCTTTTTATTCATATTCTCCATCAATAAGTAGGTTCATTTTGTTATACATTTTAGGGGGGGGGATTTAGGCCCTGCCCCCTTTTTGTGTTCTAAGGCTGCCGGTGGCTGCACAGTATGTGCAGGTCCGTTCAGCAGTGAAAGTGTGCTGTCCCGCTGCTCTGATTGTGTTTAAAACACAATCAGAGCAGCGGGACAGCACACTGTCACTGCTGAACGGACCTGCACAGTGTGCAGCTGTCGGCAGCAAGCCCCTGGTAGGGGGGGGCGATCGCCCCGATCGCCCCCCCCCTGGATCCGCCACTGCTAAGACAGTGGGGTACGTGATTCTGATAGAAATCCGACAAGAGTTGTACAGACAGGGAAATGCCGAACAGTATAATAGCGACATGTACAAAATAGAGACTTACTCAAAAATGTAACAGGCAACATCTTCGACATCCAAACTCTAAACCCCGACGGCAGAAAATGTCAGTAGTGTGATTGACGTCACTTAAAACGGCGACACTCACATTGCCGGCATTAAGGTAACAATGGCAGGACCAGCCGGCTGGATCATGTAGAATCCTTAGTAAAAAGCCTAAAACCCACCCTAACCCCTTTTTATTTGACATTTTTTACAAACGGTTTTACATGATCCAGCCGGCGGGTCCTGGCATTGCCCCCTTAGTACCGGCAATGTGAGTGTCGCCGTTTTAAGTGACATCAATCACACTTCCTGTATTTTCGGCTGACGGAGTTTATAGCTTGGATGTCGGAGATGTTTCCGGTCACTTTTTGAGTACGTGCGTAGTTTGTACATGTCGCTGTTATACTATTCGCCATTTTCCGGTCTGTATAGCTCTCGTCGGCTTTGAAGTCATCGGAATGATGACTACCACCGAACTTAGAAAGCTCTGCTGTCTGGCTGCCAAATTGTTGTAGCAAATGAATCACTGACGTGTAAAATCCTCTTTCAGCTCAATTTCCACCAAAGTGCGTGGGTTTGCGAAGCAAGAGGCTATGGAGGAATAGAAGTTTGCCCTGGTCAATGGAAGCAGTTGGGTGGAGTGAAGGCGTTTCTTACAATGTATGGAGTACTTTCACCGGCGTGCCTGGTTTAGTGGAGAAAATTAGATTTCATTTGGAGGAGCAAGATTATTTTAATGAGATAAAGGGTGGAGAGGGCACAATTTTAAGGCAAAAGGCCTGCTTGCCTACTCTCCCAGACTCATGGATTTTGTAGAATCCATCTGGACTCCTGGGAGAGTAGTCCACTCAGATCCCGCCTCTCAGATCCTGCCTCTCCATTTTGTAAAGAGGGCAGGCCTTGATGATGTATTTTGCACGACCAATTATTGCACAGTGGAAGGGAGCTGTGATGATGTGAATCCTACGCAAACACAGGGAGAACATACAAACTCCACACAGGTATGGCCATGGTCGGGAATCAATCTCATGACCCCAGTGCCCTGAGGCAGAAGTGTTGGCCACTAAACCACTATGCTACCCTATCCAAATTTCACCAGCAGGTGTGCAAGGATGTGGTCGGGGGAACAAAATATTCAAGATATTAGTTTGAAGGACAGGATGTAACATGCTGCAGTTTAGCAGGAGGCTCAGAATACAAACACAAGTTCTTGAGTAGAGCAGTAAAATAAAATAATTGACCCTGATGTCAAACACCCCACTGCTGTCCATCCCGACCATGGCCTTATCCGTGTGGAGTTTGTATGTTCTCCCCGTGTTTGCGTGGGTTTCCTCCAGGTGCTCCAGTTTCCTCAAACATTCCAAAAATATACTAGTAGGTTAATTGGTTGCTATCAAATTGACCTTAGTCTGTGTGTGTGTAGGTTAGGGAATTTAGACTGTAAGCTCCAATGGGGCAGGGACTGATGTGAGTGAGTTCTCTGTACAGCGCTGCGGAATTAGTGGCGCTATATAAATAGATGATGATGATGATACAAGCTGCTGTGCCTTTAGCAGGTCATGCGTCATTTTCCAGGGATGTACTCTGAACTGAGACTTATATACATATGAACAGCAGAGGCATACAGACAACGGCATCAATGATCCCTGTGCCTGCAGTATTTCCAGAGTAGCTTGTTTGTCTTACTTTCCAAATGGAGAGTGACATGAGCAAATTTTGGTAAAATTTGTCAGGGTAAACCCTTAGATAGACAGTAGCATCGGCAGGCTATTTAAAAATGTGAATGGGGTCATAAGTGTGCCGATTTATGCTGATTCATAAATCCAGATCCTGCCTTTTGTAAATTGTATAAAACGCTTTAATATGGAATATGGTCTTGTATAGTATTCATTGTCTGCTTTAGTGTCAGTTTGTGCAAATTACATTCTAGGTTCTTCTTTGCTGGGTTTTAAAGATGTTTTATCTCACTGGGCATGTTCATTAGAAAGCTAGTAGAAGACAAAGGAATTATTAGCACATTCCATGCTAAGGTTTATGATTTTCTGTCAATCTTCAGCTAACACATAAAAATCTTCTTGATTGAATAAATTACAATGTGTGATTTAATCTTCCATTGCAACATTTGAGTGCTTAGCACATCTTAAATTGAGCTTGGATCTTTCTGAGATAAAATGAAGTCAGTGACACAATGATTTGCTTATTTGAAGAGGAAGAATCGGGTCAATGAAACAGTGTTCTGCTAACACGCAGAGCGTCAAGCCATTGATAAAGTGTTCTGTGAGCACAAGTCATCTAAACACTTTCCTGTGACTTCATTTTCTGCAGTAAATGTTTACATAAATTATGAAAGATATAACAATTTCTATTTAAAGGTAACAGATGTTGCTGAATATTGAAAAGGAAGGCGAGAGAGAAGTTTAGCACTTAAGAAAATGCTTTGCCATTAAAGATTTCTAATAGATTTTTTAACATAAAAATATCTTCAAAAATATATTCAACTGTACCCTTTTAATATCTTCCTGTAAGTTCAAGCTACTTAACGGGTAACTCCACTTAATTATAGTGCCTAATTAAAATCATTATGGGTAATACAACCTACACAAATAACTTCATATAATTGAAATAGGACTTCTACACGAAATCTACTGTTGAAAACTTAGACGCACAGTGTAAAAATTGAGTTTGCTCACAAAGAGAGCGCACACATATGTGCACATGCAGAGTTGCGTGCCTCTGACAGTTGCGATCCTTAGGTCTAAAGAGGAGGAACGGGGGAGAGAAGGGGCGGTCTGACGTAGGCCATGTACCGTAAGGGCACATTCACACAAATGCAGTTGAGACGGATCAGCAAGTAGATGCATATACACCGCTAAGGAGCTGTATCTTTTGCACCTGCTAGAGGACATGTGCAAATATAATATACTGATGATGATAATGATGACCATCGCTTCTGATTGGATGTTTGCAAATTCACTAATGTTTTGATTACTTACATGGCCATAGATGTATAGACTGCTGACATATGTCGTGTATATAACGCGATGTTTACAGGTTGCTAAAATGGTTGATTGTCAAGTTACATGTTAGGTATTTGGCAAGTTTATGTATTTCCATATGGTTAGCAAATCTGTCACTAACCTTCACCCAAATTTTTGGTGTTATTTGTATTCCAATTTATTTGGTGACTTAGTTAAAAGGTTGGGGGTAGTCATCCTGAAAATTCATTCACTCAGGAAGCGGCATTGTTAGATTGATTAAAAAAAAGGGAACTGAGTCACCTACTGGATGAACCTAGAACCTATCAATCAAAAAAATTAAGAAGTTCAGCACTAAGTGGGGTTGCTTCATCAGAAGGTGGGTATGGTAGGTCGGATTTGGTGGGTTTTGTGTGAAATGGGGTGTGGATTGTACAGATCATGGACAAAGTTTATTTTGTCTGGGTAAATGCTGTGACACTTAGGCATGATGCTTAGATAGATGTTTTGTAGAGCTGTACAGAGTAGAATTTGATCAATGCATCTCTTGTTTGTGATCTATCATTTGTTAGTAATATACTACAAGACAAAGACATTAGTGTTGCTTCTCTGACACTAGCAGGGTGCAACTGCAAATATGTAGGGGCTGAGAAAAGGGGCCACACAGGATCTGGCTGTTTGAACAATTTTCTGAATGATAAGTACTGTGGCTACGTTTGCAGGCTGGATTGTAGTCTGTTTGTCCACTTTAAGGCCTGTTAGTATGATGGGTTATTAATCTGAACACTACTGATGAACTCTGGTTCAGATAAGAGCTTAATTGTTATGCTGCAAAGGGACCAAGGGGTATATTTACTAAACTGCGGGTTTGAAAAAGTGGAGATGTTGTCTATAGCAACCAATCAGATTCTAGCTGTCATTTATTTAGTACATTCTACAAAATGACAGCTAGAATCTAATTGGTTGCTATAGGCAACATCCCCACTTGTCACAGAACTAATGTACATTGCACAGTCAATAACAGCATAAAGATAGGACTATCTCCCTGCACTACTCTCTGCTGGGGAAGGTTTGTGTAATATCATTGCAGTGACATCACAAGATTTCCTACTTCACAAGGATGTAGCACAGATCGCTCATTGACAGCTGTGATTACCACTGATACCATTTTTCCACTTGATGTTTTAATTTTGTTTGTGGGAAGAGACGGGTTAATAAAAAAAAGTGCAAATTAGAAACCAGTATTGCAACCAGTCAGTCGCAATCAGGTATTAGCTTTCAATAGTCTGATTACACTTGACCGATAAAACCTGAAAGTTGATTATTTGCTACGTGTTAAAGCAATTAGTTGATCTTTGCACATTTTGAAATGTAAATATATACTTGTCAATAGTTAATTTAATATTCGGATTGTATGTTTTATTATTTGTGTTTTGCAATTAATCTAAGTGGTCATTTTGTAGGCCGGTTGTGAACGCAGGAGGTGACAGGACTGATGTTTTAAGCATTTTTCTTTACAGATATTTTTGTGCATATAATTACTATACCATCACATGGTCTTCTGTAGAGCTGTGCAATCAGGAGCAATATGATGGTCCTCATGTACTGTTTTACATGAATAATGTCCTTGATAATTCAGGTACAAAGAGAGTTGTGTCCTTACTGAGTTACTTCCTATCTGCTAAAACCGTCAGCAGAGTAGTGAGTTAAAGGAAAAATCCTTCACTCTCTTTAGCTTGTAGGGCCCCCAGGTGACACACAGGGCTGACAACAGGCTTAAGCCCCATTGATGAGCATTGCCCTCATCATGGAATGATTGACAGCTGGGATGTCTGGAGCACAATACTCTGTGATGTGTGCTCATTCACCTTCTCTCCACACAGAAGCTGTAATTGAGATGTCATTTTTCAACGCCTGGTAGTATGGGGGAAATATGTAATTCAGGTATGAGAATTCTTGTCCGAAAACTAGTTATCCTTTATCACATGCCATCGTCCTCCGTGGCTTCCCTGAAACTACTTGTGCTTTATGCAATGTTCCTTGTCTGATCTCCCATTACTGACCTGTCCTATTTCCTGTCCATCCTGGTTTGCCTATGACATATTTGGCTTGTTTTTGAACACTGAAGCTATGAGGCCTCTCCTGTATTTTTGTTGTTGTGTTCCTTGCTCCCTGGTCCTCCCGATATTAGCAGCTGCCAAGTGGGGTGAACTTGGGGTTCATGACCTATAGGTCTCTCCCGACAAAGTCTATCACCTCCTTGCAGGGGTTTGTGGGGAAGACTCTACAGACATAATATTCTGGATTAGACTCTGCACCACTGGTAAGTCACTAGCAGTACATTCAGTCCACATTCACCAGCTTGTGGCAGCATCCTCAAAGAGTGACATCACCCACAGTGACAATTTGGTCTGGTCATGACTTTAATGTACTCACTTCAGCCATTCAATACCTATGTAAATGAGTGGAGAAGCAGGAAGCCAAGCAAGACCACATTGCTCGGTTCCTGGTAGGTCTGTCTGCTCACTTGGATTTTGCTTTGAGGCTTCACTTGCAACAAGTATCTCAATGTCTGGTGCTAATTCTGTTCCTACACCTGTTGTATATGGAACTGTTTTGTCAGCTTCAACCCTATATATTCCCTCTCCGCCTTACTACAGTGGTGACTCCTCAAGCTTCAGTGGATTCCTAAATCGATGCTATATCCAATACCATTACATTTCATGCACTGACCTTGGAGCTTGGATGGAACAATGAAGCCCAGATAGCCACTTTCTGCCAAGACCGTTCAGACAAAATGAAGAATGAATTGGCATGTCATGATGAGATCATACCCCTCTACAAAAAGAATCATGTTCATTACATATTTCAAGAAAGAGAGTGTGTCCAGAAGATGCGATCTCCTAGATTGGCTCCTAATTTTCAGAAACTATTGATTTCTCGTAACTTCAGTAACTTGGTTGAAGAAAGCTTGTTTTAAAATCACCAGATTCCTATCAGCCATCTTAAAAAGACCCTTTATTACTGTTATTGATGAAGTACAATTACCGGGGATCTATTCATCTTAAAAATCTGTCCCTCAATTTAAAAATCAAGGTTTTGCATAAAAAGCGAATCTGTCATGTTACATCCCTGAATCTGCTTTTTTAGGGTTACTTTGGCTCCAGCAACATTTTCCTGTCATTGATTATTCAGATCAGATTCTGTCCTGGGGCAATTTCAGGTCCTATTGTTGTACTTATCTCGATAAGATTAAACCCATTTCTTCCATTCCTTTAGCCATCTCCGATGTTCAATACTTTCTTAGAAATATTCCAAATTTGTTGACATCTTCTGCAAACACAAGACAGAGATCTTAACCCACATGTTTCTTTGATAGTGCCATAATTTTATTCCCACGTGCCGCTCCTCCCATGAGTACTCTCTGTATCAGAAACAATAGCCTGTTTAAAGACATCAATGAACATTTGGAAGAGAATTCATCTGCAGTCTACTTCACCTTCTGGAGCTTTTTTTGGGGGGTAAAAGAACCATTTTTAACACCACATAACTACCACTACTACTACTACTACTACTACTACTACGACTACTACTACTACTCATTTCAGAACTCTTTTGTTAGATACAAGGAGCCTCAATATTCTCTAAACTCCATTTATGAAATCACATCTGCACAAATGAAGGAGATGAGTAGAAGACTGCTTTGATCACACATGATGGCCACCAATAATACTTTGTCATATCTTCCATACTATGAAATATTTTAGTAGACTTTTGACATTTACTTTGAGGTTTTCCAGGACTCTCTTTGCCACTTTGTTGTCATATAGACAATATTTTGATCTATTTTATTGACTCAGTTTCACATTGTTCTCATGTCCGTTAAGTCTTCCAACAGCTTGAAATCACGCCTCTCATCAAGAAAGGTTCTTGTTCACCACCAGAAGTGGTGTTTGCTTTCTAGTTCCTTAAATAAGTTTTTTTCAGCTCCGGCGCTGACATACCTTGATTCAACCCTACCAATCTTTGTTTGATCGGAGTAAGGCAGTCTTATTTCAGTGCAATAAACTCGCAATAAAAAGTTGGCATCATCCTTGACATTTATCCTGGGGAAGGCTTTCACGTGAAGAGGAATAATCTACAGTAGAAGACAGATCCAGGGTTATAGACACTGATGTACATGCGTCCCTTCTTTTCAAAAAGAAACTGGTTGGAGGAACCATAGGTTATCCATAAGAGCATAGTACCATCCCATAAAAAACTGTAGCTCAATGTGCTGTCCAACTTTGGCATGCAAACCTGCCTCTGCTGTCCATGTATATTTGTACTCGGTTTGCGGCTAGGTTCAAAAGTGCACTTTCGCCTTATTCAGTGTTGCTTGACTGCTTTCCAAAAACTGACCCAGCATTTTACTTATCATTCCTGTTTTCTTGACATTTTTCTAATTTTAAAGACCTGCCCTTACTGTCGTGACCTTTAGTCTGTCTTTGACTTGATTTTGTTCCTTTATCCCTGCACCTTCCTGTGTCAGCAACTGCCTAGTGGGTCAAACCTGGGGGCTGCATCTTTTGGGTGTCTTGCCACAAGTCCATCATCTTCTTACAGTGTCCCTGATGAAGATGGGACAGACATTCAACTCGACATCTTAGGTAAGCTAGTGTCAACCAATAGCACTATAGTGTGTCCACATCCAAAACCTGTGACAGCAACCCCAGGCAGGGGTATCAGTAGCAGTCTCTGATATCCAGTGAGTTCCAAATACCACAGAAACCCCCCCCATAAATAATTGCTCCTCGGCGATAATGTCTTACACAAATAAGTGATCACCAAGCTCCTTCAAATATGTAATTTCACAGTATAAAGTCCCTAAAATAAGGACCAAAGACAGAGTGAAAGAAAGTAAGTCACCCACACATAGACATACAGTAACTTTACCAAGATCAGTTAAATATCCCTTTATGTAGTCATATGATAATATCATTGCTGAAATCTTTTCGGAATTAGAAACAGAGGACAGGTTTCCTGCCAAAAGAGAATCCACATTAAAACTCAACCCTTTACAGAGAGAGAGAGAGAGAGAGAGAGAGAGAGAGAGAGAGAGAATCACATTAGTGTCAGAAAGGTGTGCCCAGGGATAATCAGATATGGCCACAGTATAATAATGCTTGGAGATTATGGATGCTGTCAGCGTTCTATATTAAAAATAAAATAATGTAGATGAACAAGTGCAGCTAAATAGCTTAAAACCTTCAAAGTTCCAATATCAATCTCCAGAAAATGTAGATTGTGCTCTTCTTTCTAACTAGCTGTCATGAGTGAATGAGTGATACCATTCATGTCATATCATATGCGGTATAGAAATATTAAAAGGCACTAGCCTCTAAATGCTTTTCTGATTAATGGTACCTAGCACAGGAGAATGTATACCCCAGGCATAGTATTATGCTATCTCTCTGCGCAGGCTATGAGCAAATTTATGGAATTGTGTCTGGTAACGCACACGCAACCCACTATTTTATTATGAGGACTATCACACATCAGTAAGATTGACAGGAGGGTGAAGTAAACCAAATGGCATCATACTGGATAGTGAGCTCTGCAAGTGGAATTCCTAATATCATCATAAAACGCAATTTATTAATGAGTGAAAAGCTTTAACTGGTGATAGGGTTTTTTTTCCCGATTTGCCCTATACAACAAAGTGTTACCGCCAGCACTGTCTTTGTACAGTACAACCTATATAACTGGTGTTGCGGTGGTGCAAGTCACGCCTCAAAACCTGTTCTTTTGTCACCATTTCAGGATAACAATAATAGAGGAAAATCATTACAAAATGTTTTATTCTTTGAATAAAAGAATAAAGCATAAAGAATATTTGTATTTATTGTTTTTATATGTTTATTATTTTTTTTTACCTTGTTTGCTAAAATCTAGTCTATCAGGTCCACTTCGTATGAGTGAGCCGGAGGCTCTGTACATACTGGCCTGATGAAGCGGTAAATTAACCCTTACTGCTCTGGGCCGGTATAGCTGGGGCAGCTGAGCAGAAAACAGTTCTTTGTATAGCGATAAGGAATGTTTAATCGCTGCAATAAGTGACAGTAAAAAAAAAATCAGCCTTTTTACAGGAGATTGAGAAATAAGCCCCTAAGTCCTATACCAAAATATATATATTTTTATACATCCATCTCTTAATACTTACGGCAGATAAATAAAATGAGACAATAAAAATATAGGGTTAATCTTTTAACAACCACAGGCCTGATTCATTGAGGATCTTAACTTGAGAAACTTCTTATTTCAGTCTCCTGGACAAAACCATGTTGCAGTGCAAGGGGTGCAAATTAGTATTCTGTTTTGCACATAAGTTAAATACTGACTGTTTTTTCATGTAGCACACAAATACTTGATAGCTTATTTGTACACTGAAATTTAAAGTTGATATTTGTGTGCTACATGAAAAAACAGGCAGTATTTAACTTATGTGCAAAGCAGAATACTAATTTGTACCCCTTGCATTGTAACATGGTTTTGTCCAGGAGACTGAAATAAGAAGTTGCTCAAGTTAAGATCCTTAATGAATCAGGCCCCAGGTTTCCAACAAGTAAACTTTGTGCAGCAAGCCCTGTGCATGGTTAAAAGAAAATTCTACTTTTTAAAAAGTGGATTTAAAAATGATTTACCCACATTCCTTGCCAGAATGACAGGGGCCCATCCCCTGGCACTTCCCTCCTCCGCGGTGGTGGCGAGCCCTGACCCAGGCCAGAGCAACACAATGGTCTCTTGGCGCAAACGTTAAACGATCAGCTGCAGCCTCTACATTTTTGGGTCCTCTTTCGTGAAGGCTCAGTTTCATCAAGCGTCAGGACCAGCACATAGAACTTACAAGTAAGTGAGACTGGGTAAATCATTGTTTAATTCACTTTTTGAAAAGTGGAATTATCCTTTTAACATAATTATGTGTTCAAACTACAATTAGTTTATATTCTGGTTTCAATGTGATTTCATCATTAGAAAGCAGATCTGGTTATTGTTCTGCAATGTTCATCACATTGTAAAATCCAAAATCCACTATCATCTCTCTGTTCTTAATATAGTGTTTTTGGGTCGTGAACGCAGAGAGACGAGCTTTGTCCGTACAAGTGTTGCTGGTAGTGTATTACAGATCTATTTCCTCTCCAATAAATCATGCTGGGCGCCAGAAGCCTTTTACAAAACACCAACTCTTCATTCAATGGACTTTCAAAACACTCAGATTTAATTAGAAACCCTGGTTGCTCAGTCATAAAGCTTTTATGAGTCAAATCTCCTTCTTTTGTCCTTATTTTATTTTCATCATATGTTTAGGATGATTTACTTTCAACTTAGGGTGATGAGAACCTACAGTTATACCCTCCGCAGGGCCATGGTTAATAATAGCAAGGGTCCAAGCAAACATAAAACTATTTTCCAAAATTCACATGTATAATGTATTTCTAATGATAAAGGATAAAGAAAAAGTATTTAAAAATACTGATATGCCCTCTGTGTGTATTTCCTTTATCTCAAATGGCCTCTCTAAGAGACAAATGTAGAAAAAAATATTAGTTAATAATTCCTTTAGATCTAGGGCCTGATTCATTAAGGAAAGTAAAGCTGGGTACACACTACACAGTTTTCATCCAATAATCGGCTAAATCAGCCGACATACGACCGCTCATTCAAAAGTCGGGTCAGTGTGTGCAGTGACACGATGGTCGAAAGTCTGCCCAAATGGACGATTGTGGCCTCATTAGGTTGGTCGTACCGTTTAATATTTTCGTTCCAATCTCGTTTCGGTTGTGTAGTGTGTATAAACTTCCGACCGATCCACAACAGTGAGTACGAAATTACAGTCATTGCTCACGCCAACATGGCTGTTAAAAAGTCGCTAAAGGGACATCCGCTCTTCCCTTTATCGTCCTAAACAAGGCAGTCCATGGACCGAGCGATCGGAACATCGATCGCATGTAAAATCGCTCAGCATAAAAAGTTGGTGGAAAATTCTGTAGTGTGTACCTAGCTTAAGGCATAAAAAGGAGTAAATGTTTTCTGGGACAGACCATGTTACAATGCAAGGGGTGCAAATTAGTTTATTATTTTGCACATAAGATAAATACTGGCTGTTTTTTCATGTAGCACACAAATACTTGATAGCTTTATTTTTACACTGAAATTTAAAAATGATCTAGGACACGTCCTACTCCAACTATAAATCTGTCCCCACATTTTAAATTTACCTCCCTCTCCAACTCAACATGGTTTTGCCAAGGTGCAAAGTTACTCCTATTTTTTTGCTGTGCTTTCCTTAATAAATCAGGCCACTAGTCTGTTCCTTTACTCTGTCATGTTACAGCCCAAAGTCCATAATGAACTCTTGTCTCAGAAGTAAAATGACTGTATTCTTTTTCTACTCTGCAAGTCAATGAAATATATTTGTAATATGTAATTTCCTTTTTTAATTAAAAATATTGAAATGTCGTACCCATGCTATAAATGCTAATATTTTGTAATTAAGTATCTTAGATAATCCTCTTATTTAGATGTGCGTTATTTACATTAACTGTTCTATGTTCCATCATGAAGCAGTTTCTCAGGCTGTCACAGCGGTGTACATTACAAGTAAATGAAAAAGACACACAGATGGGGCCTGCCCAATAGATAGGTTATGACTTCATTTGGCCATTGGCAATATTTAAATTTTCCACAAACTGGACCTGTACCTGCATCTTCATTGTTTAAGGAAGGATTTAAATATTTTGTTCCCCACTGTTGGTACGTATATATATATATATATATATATATATATATATATATATATATATATATATATATATATTGTGGCAAGAGCCCGCTACTGCTGAAGCACAGGCAAACAACTTCTTCCTTTTTATGTAGTTTTATTGTCAGGATGGTAAATGTTTTGACACCGTACAGATTTCACAGCAATTCTTGGAGACCCTAAACGCTAGCTAGACATAGACTAGCTAGACATAGACTAGCTCTCTCAAGACCAGCCAGCTTCCCCAGCGTTGGTCTCCGTGAACAAATGACACAATCAAGCTTTTATACATGATACTCCTCCCCCAGCCTTATCTTGATGGGCAGGTGACACACCCACCTTCTCTTTAAGAGGAAACGCCCATCACTGGCTCTGTTTGCACTAACAGACACACCCTGTCTGTTTGCTGAGAGGAAGGAGCTTTCAAATCATGTAAGTTAACCAAACTTTAAACTATACATAAGTCTTTACCTGGTTTAACCTCAATCTAGGTGCATAACTGCACCAATGTTTTATTCTGCATGTATGCTTTCTCTGCATCTTGTCAGATAAATGCCTCCCTTTGTTACTATATATATATATATATATATATATATATATATATATATATATATATATATATATATATATATATATATTGATATATTGTAGGAATTACCAAATGAGGGATTGTTTACTCCGGTCTTCTTAACTAGTTGGTTTTATTTTGTCACAAGAACACTGTAACATAATCCATAAATATTTCACGGCTTCCTGACACTGACTAAACCCACCAGTCCTAGCTATTGTCCGGCTGCTGTTCAGCGTCAGAAGCCCCGCTAACCCGTCAGGTTAGTCATCAACAGGAGAAGCACAATATTGAATTCCTAACCAGCAGCTGGAATTTAAAGGGCAGCCTTATTTGAATTATTTTCCAAGTCCTGTAGAGGAGGACAAAACCTGGTATCTAGTAGAAATATAAATCTCTGTTTTCTGAGTAATGGCAGAGTTCCAGGAATCTTCACAAGATAAACAGGATCCAAATGTTGTATGAGATAACGGCACCAACTTGGTTCCCTGGGTAAAACCAATTAAATAACTGGATCAAGGTTCCATATTTTCCAATGGCTTTTTAAAAAATGGATTAAATTCTCTAGCTTGAGCATTACAGAGATAGACAATGCTTACTCTATAATACTCAATATAGAAACATTAATGATTCTGCTAAGAAATGCTGTTTTATATTTGAGTACCACCAAAATTACAGGATAATTGGATACCTTATAAAAATAAAGCACTGTAAGATACATTGAGCCTTGATTCAGCTTCTTTATTGATTTTATCCATCAAACCTAGTTTTATACCTGCTCAAGCAAAAAAAAATCTAAAAATCAGAATCGTACCTTCCGAAAAAAAAGACAAGCCGACAGTGGGGAGTCAGTGGAATATCAACAGTGTGTGCAATGCCTGCAGATTATGCTTTAATATAATACTACTATTTTTAGGTCACTTGCTAACAGACAAAGCTTTAAGGTAATTGGTAACATCAATTGTAACACAAATGTTTATATATCTATTATGCTGTACACGTGGACTATAATATATAGCACTAGAACTTTGAAACGCAAATTTTACAAACATCAATGGAATATAAAGAAAAATCTATAATGCATGAATTATATAGGCACTTACTGAAGTACACCACACTGGGCTACTATTCCTTCCATGCCAGAAAATGTATATGATCTATTTAGTGCAAGAGGGTTGATTATCCTTTTTTTTTATTCTCAGAAAAAGGGATTTATAATACAGAGACCAAAATAGATTTTAATTATGCTTATTTGAGATTGCCTTTTGTGTAATTTTCTTTTGTAGTGAGTATTTGCAATACATTTTTGTCCTGTTTCATTAAGGAGAGTAAAGCAAAAAAAAAAAAAAAGGAGTAACTTTGCACCTGGGCAAAACCATGTTGCATTGGAGGGGGTAAGGTACATTTAAAATGCGGGGACAGATTTATAGTTTAGGTGGGGCATGTCCTAGATGAATTTTAAATTTCAGTGTAAAAGTAAAGCTATCAAGTATTTGTGTGCCAGAAGAAAAAACAGCCAGTATTTAACTTACGTACAATATAATAAGCTAATTTGCACCCCTTGCATTGTAAAATGGTTTGTCCAGGATTAAAATTACTCCCTTTTTGCCTTACTTTACTTAATGCATCAGGCCCTATATCGTTATTTGTGAATATTGTGGATTTTCTAGGATACTTTATACTGCGTTTAGTCTGTATTGGGTTTTAAGGTTTTCAAATTAATTTAACTACCTTTCACATTAGTGGAATATATACATATACAAGTTAACCCGTGCATGATACTCATGCATTCTAGTCAAATCAAGCTACTTAAGGTGTTAAAAAGGTTCTTGTCATGCATTTGGGCCATAGCCCAGGCCTCCTCAGGGGAAGAGCGTTACTTCCCGACGTAAGCGCCCTTTTTTAACGTGGTTTTGTCCACATGTCACCACCTCATCATTCTTCCCCATCACCTCATCCTTCATTTTCATCGCCACATCTATCCAGATGTCTATCCAGACACTGGGATCTCTTTCAGCGGTCCTGAGTATCACACTCCTCTCACTCTGTCACCCCCGGCAACCACCAACCACTCCCAACTGTCACTTCTCCTTCAAGAAATATATATATATATTTTTTAAATCTTTATAAACACTTTTAACAATTAACCAATTAAATTAACAAATTAAAAACATCTTAGTATACCAAATTTCAGCCCTTTCTGAATTTTTTTTTCCACACACACTAAGAATTTAGTAGGTCAGTGTATAACTCCACCCAGCAGGTGGCGCTGCAGCTTGGTTTTATTTTTTCCACACACACACACACACACACACACACAGACAGACTAACACACGCCACTAGACATTTATATTATAGATATATATATATATATATATATATATATATATGTAACTCAAAAATAAGGGGGCTCTTCCTTGGTGTCATAATATAAAAACAAGTTTATTACAAGTCGCATAAATTCAACACGTAGCAGAATTCAAATATATGCAGGTATGTAGCAGCAAATCAATGGCTGATTGTGAACCAATACCCTCTACACGTTTCGTCACAGAGACTTCGCCATGAGGGGTCCACCCTGAAAATGCATAGAGGGCATTGGCTCACAATTAGTCATTACCTGATTGCTGCTACATGCGTGTTATGTGTGGAAATAATCAAACGGAGATATCCGGAGATTTGGCAGTTTGCTGCTACATGCCTACATATATTTGAATTGTGCTACGTGTTGAATTCATGTGACTTGAATTAAACCGTTTTTTTTTATGATATTACACCATGGAAACTCCCCCTTATTTCTGATTTTTTTTTTAGATTCATGAATTGTCTGTGGAGATCGGGTATGTGGAGGATAAGACGCATGGATTACAACTATTGTGCACTGTGAACAATTTGTATTTTAATACAAATACATAAAAATTTAAACTGGAACCTGGATTTAAATGTTTTGCTCCCCAAGGCCACTCTTGCTACGTATTCCCGCCACCAACCACTGTTAAGCTCTGCGGTCTGCACTTGTAAATACCTATATATTAGTAAGTGTTTCCGAGAGCCTGAGGAATCTAGCTTAGCCTATT
The DNA here is from genome assembly GCF_038048845.1 of Mixophyes fleayi. Taxonomy (NCBI): domain Eukaryota; kingdom Metazoa; phylum Chordata; class Amphibia; order Anura; family Limnodynastidae; genus Mixophyes; species Mixophyes fleayi. Next base: position 25,616,044 of record NC_134409.1, on the reverse strand, counting down.
GTAGGCTTGACTAACCTGTGGCACTCCAGGTGTTGTGAAACTACAAGTCCCAGCATACCCTTCCAGCAATAAGCTGCAATATATTGGCAAAGCATGCTGGGGCTTGTAGTTTCACAACACCTGGAGTGCCACAGGTTAGCCAAGACTGGACTATTGCAATGTATAGCTGAAATCACTGACACTGCCGGGTACAGGAACTTCTTGGGGCCCCTTATATAACCACCAAAGGGGATGGAGCACATACCAGGTTGGTGTCTCCTCCCACTGCATAGACAGTCCTGGGCCCCCAGGCAGGTCTAGGTCCCCGTACTTTGTACCAGCTCCCCCCTCCCCTCTTCTCAGTGCCCCTGCCTGGGAGATGTAAGTGCAATTTATCCTATCTTTAATATTATATAATCATGTTTGAGCTATTGGAGTTTGTATCTCCTATTCCTGACAGCCCCTTCATATTCCATACTCTAGCCCCAGTTTTTCTGCCTCCCTAGGCTAAGGCCAATGCTGCCTTTGCACAAATCCGGGCATGTTGGTGTTATATGTAAAAGGCTGAGATTCGGTAACGGTATGTAACCAGGTAACCAGCTCAGCAGATGTGCAGACACCGTACTCTTGGCCTCATTATGTACTTGCTTTGAGAGAGATGCATACACAGCAAGAATGCTTAAAAAAAGGGTCCTATAAATCATTTTAGAAAATAGAGATGCTCATTTCTACTGAATGACATCAAAAAATGTTACTGAAATTCTCACTCTAGCAACTTGCACTCTGCCTCTCACCTAAGGTGAGACATTTATTTCCCAGGACCCTGCAAGGTGGTCTGATAGGATTGTGATGTTATCCTGGGGATCCTTATCCTTACAGCAGCAGGAAATGTCAATAGAAGGGAATGATTATATATGCTATATAGTACATTTAGCATGTGTACGACAAGCAGAAACAAGTGTACTTTACTAGTACAAGCAAAACAATTGGGGACCCAGGAGGTATTGTAAAAAATACGTTATTATTACAGCATATTACTAATAGTATATTTTCTACTAACACCGCTTCTGAGCTCCTGCCTGACAAGAATGATAAGTTAGCAGTATTGTTATTACTATTGCGGGTGATTTGTAAGGCGCCACTGTGGTCCTCTGCGCTAGAAAGGAATGTTTGGCTAGTTAACAGGCCACATAGAAAAGTGGTAGTGGGTATATGGCTATATTGCTGGGGCAGCACGGTGGCTAAGTGGTTAGCACTTCTGCCTTACAGCACTGGGGTCATGAGTTCAATTCCCGACCATGGCCTAATCTGTGCGGAGTTTGTATGTTCTCCCCATGTTTTCGTGGGTTTCCTCCCACACTCCAAAAACATACTAGTAGGTTAATTGGCTGCTAACAAAATTGACCCTAGTCTGTGTGTCTGTGTGTGTCTCTGTCCATCCGTCTCTGTCTGTATGTGTTTGTTTATGTTAGGGAATTTAGACTGTTAGCCCCAATGGGGCAGGGACTGATGTGAGTGTGTTCTCTGTACAGTGCTGCGGAATTAGTGGCGCTATATAGATAAATGGTAATAATAATAATATTTACATGCTAGTCCAAGTGCTTTGCCTTCTTAAGAAACAAAAATGAGCAGAAATAGTTGCATAAGATCACAAGAGGAGAAGAAGCCATAGTTGTGTGCTAGCATTTTTGGGGCTTTGGTTTGTATACAGAGATAGACTTGTTACAGCGAAGGCAGAAGTCTCTTCTACTTCCCCCTCACCCCATCCCTCTTCGTGCATTAGAGTAAAAGCATTGTACAGAAAGATTGGCGATACAATAACCCTGGATACTTATTTCACATACTGACATTTCAAAAAGAGAATTAGGTAGATGGTCACAGTGCTGTTAATAGTTTTATCCTCTATCTTTACAAGACGAACAGTCTAAGCTGCCCTGTCAGTATAACTCTCTCCTACGCCTCCAAATGAACAAGGACCAAGCCAAGAGAGGCTGACCACAACTGTGCTCAGCGTAAGAGAGACCCACTGCCCTTGACAATAAGAGAAAAATGACAGTGTAACGGAGTGGCAGCCTCCTCCTTCTGTCCGCGACTGGGCAAACAATATTTATATTCTCATTTGTTATGTAGAGGGTTCTTTCCCCCCCTTCCATCGGAGAAAGAAAAAATGTTATTTCAGGACAGCGGTATTCAAAGAATGATGTCAGCAGATAATGAAAAAAGAACTAGTGGCCCTTTTACAAAATTAAATTGGCATCAGCTCTTAGAAATGGAAGTATTTTAATTTAATTCTTCTGGCAGAGCAATTAAACGAAGTGAAAGTGAATTATTGAACAGGTTGCTTTGCCGTGTCAGTAGACGCTGTATATTTTCTTTTTATTTTGCTCATTATTTAATTAGGAATTTGGTAACTGGGAAGATGCATTGATATGCAAATCTTGTTTTTCAAGCATATCCAGGAATATAGTACAAAGAGTCTGGAATCGCTATGTACTTAATCAACAGATAGAACTGAGACTAAACGAAGGCAGTTCAGGGGAACTGAGATTTTCACAGGACGCCAGTGCCTTTGAATGAATCAATTCAATCATCTCAGAGCTGAAGAGTACGTATGGAAAAGAATATATGTTGTCTTCAAAGGCTACGAATAAATAATGGGCGTCTGATGAGTAGTCTTCATAACACATCTTCTTCCACGGAAAGCAGAAGGCATGAATCCATTCAGTCCGATAATAAATTGGCTTTTTGGGCCCACTTTGAAAATACTATTCTCTCTCTTCAATATCTTTGTTCCATCTCGTGTTGCTGAGATACCAAGCTTCAGGGCTGGAATAAATTGGTCACCAGGATCGACATCATTAGAAAATACAAATCAATGTTATTTGCCACTAGGATTATTATTTTTTAATATCACAATTGGATTTAGGAATTAGAATGTAGGCAATTTAAAGGGATACCGCAGATTATTATAGATTTTCTTTTCTGCCGTCTACACAGAAGGCAATCTGTAAAGTGAAATTTTCATATATGAATGGAGAATGTAATGTTGCAGCTGAACTTTTCCATGACCTTTCTACGTAGTGCTGTTTAAAAGTAAGGAATAATCGAATATTTCTTCCCCCTCCATCACATAAAGCGACATCTGCATCCTACATTTTGCAGCTACTAACAGCTTGATTAAACATCTCTTGAAATGGATCAAAGACGACCGAAGCAAAGTAAAACATTCGCAGTTGTCAATTCCAGTTATTCATTTTCAAAAGTTCTCTGATCACACTGCTGTTTCTGTAACTTAGGAGACTTCAAGCCAATCATCGAACTCTAAAAACCTTAAGGCTGTTGGATAAAAACATCCATTGATACTGACTGTGCTGGAGCTATGGGCTATGGGCTCACACTCCGCATATTGCTATATTCTTTACCACTTACTAAACCTATTATAATATAATATAGTATAGCCACTTCGGAAAACTTTTGAGTTTAAATTTAAATTAGAACATGCAGCAAGGCCAGGTATTTTGCAATTAACAGCAAGGAGATTGATACTTGTATTTTACGGTATATAATAAACCCAGGGCTGCCAAGAGGGATTCAAGGCCCCGGTACAACAACTTCATGGGGCCCCTCCGCTGTAGTGGAGAAGTGAATAATGATGTTGTGCCACCCTGAGCAGCGGGGGGAAAATTTGGAGGTGTGGCTATGGTGGGAGTGGTCATACAATTGGGGCGTGGCTAAGCATAATTGGGGCTCATGTCTACCAGGTTAAAAGCGCTAGTCCACCCTCCTACCGAAAAAAAACCCTGCATTGCTGTGTACACCGTTGGCATAAGGGTGCAGCGCCCGCTTGCCAGAGCATGACATATGTCGCAGCAGTCCTGACTTTCAGGACAGTTACCTAAAACAGTTACCTAAAAACCAGATGAATAAGTATATTTTTAGCCAGCCATTGTTCTGAGGGATTATTGCTTGTTTAAATATATCACATTCTATATGAATTCTAAAATTATACTACAGGCTAAAATTACTAAAAAGTTTGATTATTGTCCCAGATTTATCCTGGTACATGACTAAAGGGAATAGAGAGACTACATCACAAATTTATCCTGAATGGCTGGTATCCCAGGATTACCAAGTGTCATTCTACTGTGTCTATAGGATGGTAACTGGAAATGAATTTAAATGTTTTTTAAAGTGGGAGCACAAGACTTGCCTTGCTAGTTTTACCTACCTGCAAGAACACAATTGGTTCCCTTTATGGTGCAGCTTAGTAATGAGGAAGGTTGGCAGATATAGCTTTCTGAAAAAGTATTCCATCAGCAGATGTCCCCTGCTGCAGCCTGCACCGAAGCCAGTCTCGTGACTTGCGCTCCTTATAGGCGCGGTCACAGGCTGTAGTAAACAAGCAGGACCACAAAGTCACGCGAGAGCACAGCAAGGCACTCTCGCGTGACGTCATTGCATCGGCAGCGAACCCGCAAGAAGGACTGGGCGGCCGGCACAACCGCATCCCCCTTCCCCACCCCCCGGGCAGACACATGAAAAAAAAATGTGAAAAAATAAAAAGTGTTAAAAAATTTTTTTTAACATTTTAAAAAATGACAAGCCGGCAGGGCAGCCCCGGGCCCCCTGGCATACCCGGGCCCGGGTAAATAGTACCCACCCCTCCCTCTTGGCAGCCCTGAACAAACCCATCACCCCAAGCCCACTTTATATTTGATCAAGGACATATTTGTAATACTGGGTAAATGGAGACGGTCTGCCCCCCTTACAGATCTGGGAAACTGCACCAAATCCCCTTTCATAATCCACAATTGTAAAATGCACCCACTTTTTTTTTCATTCTACTATCCAAAACTAAAAATGGCAGCTTTCAGCAAAGGGATGGGACAAAGCAGCTCGGTGTGATAACACAAGTCATTAAAAATAAACAACTACTTTGAGACTATACAAAAGTGGCCAAAATGTACAGAAGGCAGAAAGACAATAATAAAACAGTGGAGTTCATTTATAAGATGCAAAAGGTCCCATGGCCACTGCAAAATGAGCTAAGGTTTGCGCAAGTGTGCCTAGATTTCCGGCAGGGCATATTAGCGGCATTTGTGGTGGAGCAGAACTTTCCACAGGCAGATGGCAGGAGTTGGGCAGAGTGTGGGACTTTATTATTATTATTTATTTATATAGCGCCACTAATTCCGCAGCGCTGTACAGAGAACTCACTCACATCAGTCCCTGCCCCAATGGGGCAGTCTAAAACCAAAAACCAGTTCACCGGGGTCAGTGAGCATCTCTAGTAAGTACCGAGTGATAGTGATGATGGTCACGTATGGATGCTAGAACACGTGTTTGCAATTATAACGAACTGTAAAAATGCATTTTATGTACAGGACACGTTAATAACATCCAGATTAATGTATTTCTTGGGGGAGAAAAATATATATATTTTTTTAATGTTTTGTGATTAATGTCATTATTTATTAACAGGTGACAATAGCTGAATACTTTATTTTCTGTGCGTTCTCCTGTAACTTTATATTCCACATACGTATTGTACTTATCCTACAGTGTATTATGCCTGTCAGAGCAGAGTGTACCTAGACCCATATTCAACAAGAGATGTTTCTTCAGAGTTGAATACATACATGCATATACCTGATTTATGTGTGTGTTAAACAAAAATGCACATTACATTCATTTTGCGTTCCTTAATGAATCAGGTACTGTATATCTTATTGCTGTTCCTATTGTACTTCCAAATAATCATGCAGAAGATGAAATTGGAGGTGGAAGAAATGTACAGAGTTATCTGCTCAAGAAACAGGCCAGACCCTTGTACATCTCACGGCATATTTCAGATATGGATTCTGATAAATGTTCCTTCTAAGATGAGTCATGTGGAAATTATATTTTTATAACCGCATGTTAAGATACATCCATTGTGCAGAGTTTCTCTTAACAGAAGATTCACAGAACAGTTCCACAGGCTTTTTTTTCCCATTAGACTGCATTTTAGAGAGCAGACATTCAAGTTAGCACCAATTATATACAGTCATGGCCAAAAGCTTTGAGAATGACACAAGTATTGTTTTCACCATGTTTGCTGCTTCAGTGTTTTTAGACTTTTTTGTCAGATGTTGCCATGGTATACTGAAGTAAAATTACAAGCATTTCATAAGTGTCAAAGGCTTTTATTGACAATAACAATAGAATATCTTTGTGCAAAGAGTCAATATTTGCAGTGTTGACCCTTCTTTTTGAAGACCTCTGCAATTTTGCCCTGGCATGCTGTCAATCAACTTCTGGGCCACATGCTGACTGATGGCCACTCATTCTTGCCTAATCAATGCTTGGAGTTGTGGGTTTGTGTTTGTCCACCCGCCTCTTGAGGATTGACCACAAGTTCTCAATGGGATAAAGGTCTAGGGAGTTTCCTGGCCATGGACCCAAAATTTCGATGTTTTGATTCCCGAGCCACTTAGTTATTAATTTTGCCTTATGGCAAGGTGCTCCATGCTGCTGGAAAAGGTATTGTTTGTCACCAACTGTTCTTGGTTGGGAGAAGTTGCTCTTGAAGTATGTTTTGGTACCATTCTTTATTCATGGTTGTGTTCTTAGGCAAAATTGTGAGGGAGCCCACTCCCTTGGTTGAGAAGCAACCCACACATGAATGGTCTCAGGATGCTTTACTTTTGGCATGACACAGGACTGATGGTAGTGCTCACCTTTCCTTCAACAAGTGTTTTTCCAGATACAAAATCTGAAAGTGGATTCATCAGAAAAAATGTCTTTAGCCCAGTACTCAGCAGTCTGTCCCTAAAGCTTTTCCTGGAGAGAAGTGGCTTCTTTCCTGGCCTTCTTGACACCATCCTCCAAAACTCTTCGCCTCACTGTGATTGCATACAGTAAACTACTGTAACCTTCTTCTCTCTGGCCTACCTCACTTTCACCTTGACCCTCTTAAGTCTATCCTTAATGCGACTGCCCGCCTCATTTTTTCTCCCGCCGCTCTGTCTCTGCAGTCTTCCTCCAACAGTCACTACATCGGCTCCCCATGCCCTACAGAATTAAATTTAAACTCCTCACCTTTAAATCTCTTAAGCAATCTTCCCCTCCCTACATCTCCAATCTCATCTCTACCTACACTCCTACCCGCCCCCTCCGCTCTGCCAGTGACCACCGCCTCCTTACTTCACTGATCACCTCTTCTCACTCCAGTCTCCAGGACTTTGCCCGGGCTGCTCCCCAGCTGTGGAACGATCTTCCACGTTCCATCAGGTTAGCATCTACTCTCATAGGTTTCAAGCATGCCCTTAAGACTCATTTCTTTATTCAAGTCTATCAGTCCTCCTCCTAACTCCCTTCTCCCGGCTCTCTCCCCCAGTTTGTACCACCCTATTTGTTTCTCCCCCTTCCCTTTAGGATGTAAGCTCTCAGGAGCAGGGCCCTCTTTCCTTGTGTGCTCCTTCTACTATTCCATCACCCTCTGTACCTCTTGGCCTGCTTCCCTAGCCCTGTTTTCTTTAGCTTCAGCCTACTTATCGCTGATTTCTACCATCACTTTCACTATCTGTCCCAGAAATAATCTGATTTGCTTTACCTTGTTACCTGTGTTTGTATATATTTTTTGTTCTTTCTGTATCATGTTGTGTCTTGGGTTTCTGTTTCTGTATATGTAATATACGGCGCTGCGGACCCTTTGTGGCGCCTTATAAGTTAAAGATAATGATAACAATAATAATAATAATAATAAAAAACAAATTTAAGAATACATGGGACAAACATATTGGTATGTCAAGTCTTAGATAGAAAATATTAACAGAAAATAAGAATAATCCCATTTCCCCCAACAAAAACTCAGTCTCCGATACAACTCCAACAAAAACCAAACTCACCGAAAAGGCTATACCTGGACCTTCTTTTCTGCTGTCAAATTTTCATTTTCTATTTGCTGGTTGTAGATTACTTTATAGAAAATAGTTATTTTCGTCTCTATCCTACCAATGAGGATAGCAAATGCATATGTACCCAATTGTGGGAGTCATTATCTCTCATTCAGAGCCATTAAGTTGAATGACTCTTAACGAGCTATAATGGTCTCACATAAGTGACTTTATTGTTGTGTTCCGTGGACCACGTTCTACACACAGAACAGGATAATTACACAGAGATCAAGTATGCAGCCTAAAGATAAAAGTTGTACTCTGTGTGCTTGTCATAATGACAGTTATTTTTAGGTGTTTGGGGAGAATGATTTACCCTTTCACTGCCAGAGAATCAGCTGCTAAAAAAAATTTTTGTTTAAAAAACCACTGTACTCTTATTCCATTGTCACATTGAAGTTTCTGCTAAATAGATTTCTTCAAAGGAGTGCTACCGCCTGCCTGAGGTTTTTCAAAATATCACACAAATCCCTCTGAAGTCCTTTTGGCAGAGTAGTATCCATCAACTTATTTATTTACGGAGAGAGAATCTTAAAAGGGACAAGGACGACTGTAGCATAAAAAAACCTGTTGACATTTTGGATGAAGGAGCATCTTAATGGTAATTTTTCAAGCACGCTAAAAAGAGTTCTCAGAAAATCTTCTCAGGGATATGATACCAGTTACTGGAACAGAACTTATTTCCAGCTGTTTGACAGACATGTACAAACTACAGGATGGTGGAACTCTCTTATGGTTAATGTAGACCACACACTATAATATAAAGTAATCGTTCAGGACATGCTGTGCTACTGAACGGCTCCCCAGCTTAGTCATTATCGGAAAACACTATGGGGTCTGAAATAAAGACATATTTTAGCACAATGTACTGTAGATATATGTGCATTATCAGTGAATAATTATGCATGATGGAAGTGGATATATCTCCTAATGTGTATAAGTGTCACATCCAGAAAAATGTTAGCACATCCAGTACTGTATCACATAAACGGCAATCACTTTCTATTACTATTTTATTATGATAAAAATGTTGCATTTACATCTCTCTCACCCGGTGTAGAAAACAGGTAACGATGCCTCCTCTAATAATTCACCTCTTAGTTCCTTAGTTTGATGTTTGAGAGGAGATGGACTAGACCAGGCCTGTCCAACCTGCGGCCCTCCAGATGTTGTGAAACTACAAGTCCCAGCATGCCCTTCCAGCTATCAGCAGGTTGTCTACTGGCAAAGCATGCTGGGGCTTGTAGTTTCACAACACCTGGAGGGCCGCAGGTTGGACAGGCCTGGACTAGACAGACCAACACATTCAGACCGGTTATGGTGGCAGATGTGCAGTAAATCCAGTTTTTGGTTGTACAGTGACTGCCGCCATACTATCAGTGCTACATGCACACCTTCAATCTTGATGTGGCTGCGCCAATCCGTATGGACCAAAACCTTTAACCCGCCCCTCTAGCTCTGTAAATGGTGCAATCTGTCACTGATTATCAAGTAACAGTATGGGTCACAGGAATAGGGAGCCCCAACAGAATTACTGCAATGGTGAACCAATAACTAAAGATGGGGCTTATCCCTTTAATGGAAAACTATATATGAAAAAGGTATAAGGTGTCTGAAATTGTAGAAATCTTTTTCTTCCTATGGTAAAATAAATATCTACTGGTAAATTTATCAAGCTACGGGTTTGACAAAGTGGAGATGTTGCCTATAGCAACCAATCAGATTCTAGCTGTCATTTTGTAGATTTTTTTAAATAAATGATAGCTAGAATCTGATTGGTTGCTATAGGCAACATCTCTACTTTGTCAAACCCGTAGCTTGATAAATTTACCCCCAGGAGTATGGAGAAGGCAGGAAAGACTAGATCCTGAATTCTTTAATAAGACAGGAGATATAAACCAGAAAGTTTTGCAGCCTGTGCTATTGATCAAAAGACTCAGTTCATTTTGTGTCACTAATCCCCTAAAATGTAGTTCCTTGCAAACTGAATCCATAATAATAATATAATTGAACACTAAGAGCCTGAGTCATCAAGACAGACATATTAAGCGCAACCTGCCTTTGGTTTAAAGTTCACATATTTGGGCTTTACGCACACCCGAATCCATCAATGCACAGATCTCAAGATACGTGCCCTGTTTAATTCAGGTGTAGGTCTGCTCTACTCCACTACACAAAACACTGCACAATACGTCCAGAGCCTATGTAGATTACAAATTCGCAAAATAACGTACATGTAAGAAAAAAAGAAATTAAATATATATATATATATGATGCTACCAGTTAATAATAAAGGCACTAATGATAAAACAGTAAATGCCTTTCCCATGAAATACCTTTATTATGATGCTGTTAATGGCTACTGAAAATAAATTAAATTTTTAAGGTAGCTTCTGACTGCATACACATGTTATAGCAGTCATACGAGGCTGTTATCACTAGTACTCAGGACTAAGACTAGCCCTGTAGCTGGACCAAGAGATACGGCTGAGATGCCCAGAGCTTGATTCGCACGTGGCTTGAGTTTGGCACCCCCCTTTCTGTACATTGTGTACAAAGTCACGTCGGAGCTCCACGTGATGAGGCTTTGTGCGATGTTACAGTATTAAAACATTGCTGAGTTTTTTGCTCGCACCGCATAGAGGTGAGAACAAAAATCACACAGGATCTACTTACTGTAATACTCGGAACAGCGCACAGTTACAAATCATGTGATGCTTTGACTTTGCACACAAATTCAACTCCCTCCATTGTTTTAAAATAAGTCCTACATTGTGCTATACAGTACAATCTCTGTGGTTTGCTTGCACTTCATGGAGATGTGAGCAAAAATCAGCAATATTTTACTGTAATACCCGGAGCAGCGCACAGGTGCACATCCCGCAAGGCTCCAACGGGAATTTGTGCAACTCCCCTCCTTAGTGTTCTTGGGCCTGATTCATTAAGGATCTTAACTTAAGAAACTTCTTATTGAAGTCTCCTGGACAAAACCATGGTACAATGCAAGGGGTGCAAATTAGCATTCTGTTTTGCACATAAGTTAAATACTGACTGTTTTTTTCATGTAGCACACAAATATCAACTTTAAATGTCAGTGTACAAATGAGTTATCAAGTATTTGTGTGCTACATGAAAATACATGTGCAAAACAGAAAACTAATTTTCACCCCTTGCATTGTAACATGGTTTTGTCCAGGAGACTTTAATAAGAAACTCCTTAATTTAAGACCCTTAATGAATCAGGCCCAGTGATGTTATGAAAGAGAGAGAGAAAAAATCCCTACTAGAGAGAACAAAAAGAAGCAAAAAGAATGTTAACACCCCCCCCCCACACACACACACACACAAATATATTTCAATATAAACTTTATTATTGCCAACAAAATATAAGAAACCTGCAAGAAAGTACACATAAATGATATATTGGCTGTCACAGAATAATCTAAGGGGTACATTTTGTTGCTTAAACTAATTGTGTGAAAGTAATTCATAATTATTTGAAAGAATAGTTTTTTTAAAATAAAATGTTGCTTTTTTTTCTTACAGAATGTTCTTTTTTTGTCACAACTTATTTGAAAGCGTATTGCTTTTCTCACTACACCATACACAGGAGGCATTTTACAAAATAAGGTTATTCATGATTATTAATAATGAAAAAAAATAATTATATTGACTTACTGCCAACTTGACTGTCATTTAATTGGAAGGGAAATGCTCAAGGTTAAGAAGGATAATAAAAAATGATTTGACCAGCTAGAGCAGAATTTGTAGCACCTGTTCCGTGACATAAGGAAGCTGTGTGTTTCTGTGTCAATGTGGTAGATTTATTAAACCTTCTAAAAATGATAGATGTGTTGTTAATATCAACCAATCAGATTCTAGCTATCATTTTCTAGAATGTACTAGATAAATGTGTCAACCCAGGAATTGTCCTGCTCAAGTGAAAAATCTAGGGATTCACATCGGATTCCTGAGCAGTCCAGTCACACCTGCTGTAAAAGTAACCAACAGAAAACTGTCCGTACAGTGATTAGTTTATTGCTCAGAATGATTCCCAAGTTTAAACACTATTTAGGCTTATTTCTACTGGTTATCGGCCATGACTGGGAGCCTGAAGAGGTAAGTACCTGAAGGCTGGGTGTCTGGGCACATTATTTATTGGTACTGGGACACACCAGACACTGGGAACCACTGTTTACTGGCAGTGGGACACACAAGGCACTGAGAACCACTATTTGATGGTACTGGGACACGCAAGACACTAATCACCACTGTTTACTGATACTGGAACACACAAGGCACTGAGAACCACTACTTACTGGTACTGGGACACACAAGGCACTGGGAACCACTGTTTACTGGCAGTGGGACACACAAGGCACTGAGAACCACTGTTTACTGGTACTGGAACACACAAGGCACTGGGAACCACTGCTTACAAGTACTGGGATATACTTTATACTGACAATGGGGCACAATGTTTAATGATGCTGAACAAATTGTACATTGACTTGGGGACAGAACTGAGCACAGGTATGGATATTGTTGCATATTTTGTATTGTGGGGCAAATGGAGCATTATAAAGATAATATTTTGATTAACCTATTCCACTGGGTCAATCTCCATAGGCATGTAGTAAGTTATAGTTGTGTCAAGATAGTTGTTGCTTTAGGGATGTGACACAGCCAACAGAAAACTGTTAATAACTCAGGATGATTCTCAAGTTTAAACACTATTTAGGCTGCTTTCTACTGGTTATCAGACTTGACTAGGTGCCTGAAGAGGTAAATAGTTGAAGGCTTTGTGCCTGGTTACATTATTTATTGGTACTGGGAACCAGACACTAGGAACCACTGGCACTGGGCACTGGAAATCACTGTTTACTGGTATTGGGAAACCCAAAAACTGGGAACAACCACTATTTGCTGGTACTGCAACACACCAGATGCTGGGAACCACTGTTTACTGTAGGACACACAAGGCACTGGGAACCACTGTTTACTGGTACTGTGACACACAACACACTGTGAACCACTGTCTACTGGTACTTTCAACATACAACACACTGTGAATCACTGTTTACTGGCACTGGGACACACATGGCACTGGGAAACACTATTGACTGGTACTAGAACATTCAAGGCACTGGGAACCACTGTTTACTAGTACTGAGACACACAAGGCACTGGGAACTACTGTTTATTGGTACTGGGGCATTCAATGCATTGGGAACCACTGTTTACTGGTACTGAGACACACAAGGCACTGGTAATCACTATTTATTGGTACTGGGACATGCAAGGCACTGGGAACCACTGTTTACTGGTACTGAGACACACAAGGCACTGGGAACTACTGTTTATTGGTACTGGGGCATTCAATGCATTGGGAACCACTATTTACTGGTACTGAGACACACAAGGCACTGGCAATCACTATTTACTGGTAGTGAGACACACAAGGCACTGGGAACCACTATTTACTGGTACTGGGACATGCAAGGCACTGGGAACCACTGTTTACCAATATTGGCAAATATTTTATACTGACAATGGGGCACAATGTTTAATGATGCTGAACATATTGTATATTGGATTGGGAACAGAACTGATTACAGGTATGGATGTTGTTGCATATTTTGTAGTGTGGGGCAGATGGAGCATTATAAGGATAATATTTTAATTTACCTATTCCCCTGGGTTAATCTCCATAGGCCTGTAGTAAGTTATAGTTGTGTCAAGATTGTTGTTGCTTTAGAGATGTGACACAGCCAAATGAGGGCTGGGATGCTGTCTAAACATATGCAGATTTTCATAGAGCAATGTGTCTATCTTTTCTTTCTTAAAAAATAAGGTAACATTACCCAAAGTGTCTCATTTCTGTGACTGGTAATGTATTTATAGATCGCAGACTCATAACAGTTGACTCGATTGTGAGTGGGTAATAGGAGCACTTACACGGAATCATGAAGAGCAATACACACATGATGTGAAAATAGATTTCAGCTTTCAACATGTGTTTGCAGTGGTGATTTTTCATATTTCAAAAATGCAGTTATTTGTCTGAAAAATACAAGCCAGGATATTAACTTAGAAATACAGAACACTCATGTTTGATTTCTACAATTGTCTCTTTCCAGAACAATTTTATGAAGATACAGTTTATGCCAAAATACTTTATTACTGTCTGGGTGAATGTATATGTTTAGCTCCTAAAATTCATATTTGAACAAATGTTACTATTACTGCATTGTACAGTCCCTTTCAATCTCTTTACTCCGATAATTCAAACCAAAACAAATAAAGTTGAATTTAATAATATTTCAATGTGTATATAGTGTAGGAGACGGAATGAAGCAATTTAATGCTTGCACTGAAAATATTTTAAAAAAGTTCCAGCAAGAAACAAAATGTACCAGAATAAAAATATAAAATTCAAAGTATATGAAGATAGATGTTGTGCATAAGAAACACCCTTAAACATGATCCCATTTCCTCTGTATAGAGGCACCGACCCTGCTATGTAGCCTGGGCTGGTTTTCAATATGGCAGGGACACTGCAAGGTTGATGTCTCTCTGCCATTGTGTAAACCAGTCCTAAGCTGATCAGTGCGCCCCCCCCCCATTATCTCTATGCCCCCCCAAAACACATAAACATCAAGCAAAATACATATGGTTCCAAACCTACAAAAAAGGTAGTATCAACTCAAGTTTGGACCTCCCACTCTGGCACTATCATGAAAGTTGTTCTCAGTGAAACCAACGCATCTCGAAAACAAACATTGTTCAAAGGCGAAACGCGTTGGTCACTAAGGGGCTCAGAGTTGGACGCAATTTTCATCTAAACCTTAGATGTAAATTGCATCCCAAAAAAAAGACATCTTACACAGGTATGTTGAACTGGATGCATCTAAGTGGATTGGACTCATCTAAGTGGATTGTCATAACTGTCATAACTTACACCAGTGGTCGCTTGCATTCTCCTTACAGGCGTATGAGCATCTGGGTCTCAGTGTACATAAGTTGCATTTGTTCCAAAACGCCCTTACCCAGTTCCGCTTCTTTAATCATAAGGGGCCACAAGGAGCCATAACTGGTGCGCAAATGTAAAATATGTAAAATCTCTACTTGATCCCCTAAATGGTTAGTTAACTTTTTGTAGTTATTTTTATTTGTGTGCTGTAATATGAGTTTACAAAGTCAATTCTCTGCAGCCTGCATCACCATTATTACTCTAATACTGAGGCTTGAAGTAAGGAATGTACAAATAACTAGAGATGGTCACTGACCCCCGTGTTTTGGTTTTGGATTCGGTTTTGGATCTGGATTACCGTTGTGTTTTGGTTTTGGTTTTGGTTTTGCAAAACTGCCATTGCGTGTTTTGGTTTTGGTTTTGGTTTTGTTTGGTTTTGTTTTGCTATTTTTTTGGAAAATCCATGTTTTTGGGCCTAAATTAACCCAATTTAGTGCTCCAACTGTTTTAGAGACAAGTAATCTAATTGTTGAGGTAATAAATCATCCAAAAAAACAGTTTAATTCTTCTTTGGTAGGCCTATTCTACACACAAAACAGATTGTCTTCCTCTCCATCTATGCATATTGGCAATGCAGCCATCGTCTTTGAATGTATATTACACCCTACACTTATAGTTAAATATGTAAAGAAATGGAAAAAGCCAGTTTGGTTTCTGTCTCTCAAGGCCCCCCTCCACTTGTATAAAATACCAAAAAATTCAGCCATTATAGACTGTACAATATTAATTGACATGGAGAAAGCCAGTTTGGTTTCTGTCTCTCTAGGCCCCCCTCCACTTGTATAAAATACTAAAAAATTCAGCCATTATAGACTGTACAATATTAATTGACATGGAGAAAGCCAGTTTGGTTTCTGTCTCTCTAGGCCCCCCTCCACTTGTATAAAATACTAATAAATTCAGCCGTTATATACTGTACAATATAAATTGAAATGGACAAAGGCAGTTTGGTATCTGTCTGCATCAGATCCTCTCTCCACTAGGAGTAAAATAGAAAACTATTCAGCCGTTATATAATCTAGAATATAAATAGAAATTGAGAAAGGCAATTTGGTATCTGTCTGCATCATAATCATCAACATCATCATTAGCGCCCTCGTCGCCTACACAAATCTCCCCCTCATCCTCTTCTAATTCCAAAGTGGCATCCTCAATTTGGGTATCACCGGCTACACTCGGGCTATTAAGGCACACATCAGCAGAATGCTCACGATTAGACATCCCACTGTTGGATGGACTCTCCACAGGGATTGTTGTCATTTGTGAATCAGAGCAAATATTCTCCTGTAATGCCTCACTGTTATCTTGCAGCTCGGCTTTGACGCGTAACAGTAGTTGTGCACCAATTGTAGGCTGGGTAACTTTTTGGGATCTGCCACTAATAGCCAAAGGTGAAGGCCTCATTCTCTCTTTGCCACTGCGTGTGTAGAATGGCATGCTTGCAATTTTTTTTTTATCGTCACTTAACTTTTGCTCAGTTACACTTCTTTTTCGCTTCAATACAGTAAATTTTTTTTTGGTTTTTGTTTTTTGCACTAATTTGAAAACACTCTGTTGTTTGACATCGCCTTGGCCAGATGACGTACTGGGAACACTAACATCAGGACTGGTGACAGAACCTGGTTGCTCATTTAGATCATATGTGGACTGCTTTGAATCCATTGCGTAGATACTGCTGACAGATATGACTTTTGACAGCCAGAAATATTAATGCACAATTAGAGAGGACACCCCAAAAACACTGAGGAGTGCTAACATTTATTGAGTAGATACTGCTGACAGATATGACTTTTGACAGCCAGAAATATTAATGCACAATTAGGGAGGACACCCCAAAAACACTGAGGAGTGCTAAAATTTATTGAGTAGATACTGCTGACAGATATGACTTTTGACAGCCAGAAATATTAATGCACAATTAGAGAGGACACCCCAAAAACACTGAGGAGTGCTTAAATTTATTGAGTAGATACTGCTGACAGATATGACTTTTGACAGCCAGAAATATTAATGCACAATTAGAGAGGACACCCCAAAAACACTGAGGAGTGCTAACATTTATTGAGTAGATACTGCTGACAGATATGACTTTTGACAGCCAGAAATATTAATGCACAATTAGGGAGGACACCCCAAAAACACTGAGGAGTGCTAAAATTTATTGAGTAGATACTGCTGACAGATATGACTTTTGACAGCCAGAAATATTAATGCACAATTAGAGAGGACACCCCAAAAACACTGAGGAGTGCTAACATTTATTGAGTAGATACTGCTGACAGATATGACTTTTGACAGCCAGAAATATTAATGCACAATTAGGGAGGACACCCCAAAAACACTGAGGAGTGCTAAAATTTATTGAGTAGATACTGCTGACAGATATGACTTTTGACAGCCAGAAATATTAATGCACAATTAGAGAGGACACCCCAAAAACACTGAGGAGTGCTTAAAATTATTGAGTAGATACTGCTGACAGATATGACTTTTGACAGCCAGAAATATTAATGCACAATTAGAGAGGACACCCCAAAAACACTGAGGAGTGCTTAAAATTATTGAGTAGATACTGCTGACAGATATGACTTTTGACAGCCAGAAATATTAATGCACAATTAGAGAGGACACCCCAAAAACACTGAGGAGTGCTAACATTTATTGAGTAGATACTGCTGACAGATATGACTTTTGACAGCCAGAAATATTAATGCACAATTATGGGGGACAACCCAAAAGCGCTGGGGAGTGCCAAATATGAAGAAAAAATAATAAACCTCTATCCTCCTCTCTGCACTAGCGATTTTGGTTAGAGCAATTGCAAGAACAATATTGTATTCTTTCTCTGTCCCTGCTCTAATTAGCCTATGACTACACCCTGCTCTCTCCCTCTGTCAAATGGCGATGGATTGCTGTGGAGGCGTGTATTTATAAAGTTGAAGTATCGCGAGAACCGAGTCCCGAGATCCGACGACGTCACAATGACGTTCGGCCTCGATTTGGATTCGGAATTGGCGGGAGAGTACCGAGCTGCTCAGCTCGGTACTCGGATACCCAAAGTTCGGGTGGGTTCGGTTCTCGGAGAACCGGACCCGCCCATCTCTACAAATAACCATGATTTTGAAGCTTTATTTTTTTTCATGGCCACATTCAGTGATTCAGCAAAATCCATTAGTCTGTATTGAAGCTTAATGGAACCAAATAATGTAGATACCAAACAAGGGTCTCTTCATTATTTGTTGTAAAGTAATTGCATCTCAGACTACTTTCCAGTGTAATGTTTTCCATTTAACATAGTGTCCTCCCCTATAACAATGTTTCTAAAAGTAATTGAAAGCAAGCGGAAGAGTTTCACATGTATACAAAGTAGGCTGCTCATAAGCATAATGGGCCTGATTCATTAAGGATCTTAACTTAAGAAACTTCTTATTTCAGTCTCCTGGACAAAACCATGTTACAATACAAGGGGTACAAACTAGTTTTCTGGTTTGCACATAAGTTAAATACTGACTGTTTTTTCATGTAGCACACAAATACTTGATAGCTTATTTGTACACTGAAAATTAAAGTTGATATTTGTGTGCTACATGAAAAAACAGTCAGTATTTAACTTATGTGCAAAACA